>NC_141608.1:42875938-43175938 GCF_047967505.1 Dipteris shenzhenensis | reverse complement strand
CCATCATGTGAGGGATTGGGATAGAGAGAGAGCATGGAGGGAAAGAGAGAGAGGGAAGGAAGAGAGAGAGAGAGAGAGAGAGAGAGAGAGAGAGAGAGAGAGAGAGAGAGAGAGAGAGAGAGAGTCAAATGTTGTTTCATCAAAACCTCTATAAAAAAAATTGCACAAAGTTTTGGCCATGTGGTCAAATTTCCATGCTAATACTATAAAAGATTAAAGTCATCTAAGAACACAAGAAAACACCAATGTGTCATTTGTTGTATAGACAATACAAATCTTCAAACACCTTTATCTATCTCTTTCATAATAAGCTCAACAAAATGGTCTTCCACTTTCTTTTCATCTATCAATGCCAAACTTGGGTTTTGAGGAATCTCAAAAGGACCATGAACACGCTCAAGTTTTGGGTGTGCAATTTCATGTGACCTCCAACAATGAGCTTTGATCTTTGATCTCTTTGATTGCATACAACTGCAATAGTTTTTATGTTATTCATCACTACAATGACTGAAGCTTCACCATTAACAAATATGTCAAAGACAACTTCATGCTCCTCGGTGTATGCCTCTACTATATCGGGGTGATCACACGTCTTTTCTTCTTTATTAACATTTTTGCAACCCTTAATTCCTCATCTTGACCTTCATCATCCTCATCATCCTCAACTTCCTTAGAATTAAAAATATTGGCTTGTTGGGGTGGTTCACATAACGATCAAGGGAACTAAAACTCTTATCCTCGCTAACAAGTGTCAACGCAACATATGAATCATGTGCACCACTCTCGCACCACTAGCAAAAGTGTTAGAGCTTAAAATATGGTCGATACTCCCTCTCAGCATGGTGTACTTTCCAAAGACATCCTCAAGAGCATCTTTCAATGCCACCATTTGTATGTCAATCAAAAATGACAAGCACATGAATTGCTTTGGATGACTTGTCATCTCAAGCAATGACTTCAATGCCATCTTAAACTTGAAAGCATTCCAAATCATCCCATCCACATCATGTGCTGCATCCAACACATCTACACATATGGTCATAGGTTCTTTATACACATTGTGAATCAAATCGAATTCTTCCAATTTTGCCCCAACCACATGCACTTGCCATTTCAAATCCAAGAAATCATCCCGACGATTGTTCTTTCTTCCACCACAAAATTAACAATATCCTTGGCACTGCTAGGCAACGTTAGCACCTGCATCAACACGAGAGATCTTCTTCCATACCCACTCACTACAAATGGCCATAAACTTGGAATAAACCTTATTGTCAATGTCGTAATCCTTTACAAATTGATCCCAAGGCTTTAGTGTAGCTTCAATCTTCTGTGGTATTACGCTATTGAAAAGGACAACAACAAGTTCATCTTGAAGCACCCAGCCTTGTTTCAGCAACTGGGCCTTGGTATCCATATCAAGCTTATCCTCGCTGTCCCATTTGTTTCTTAAAAGTAAGATACTTCCTCGGTTGATCTCATCGTGCAATGATCTTATCTCATCTTCTATAAGGCCCATTAAACAACAAAATATTGATGGTGAGGGTTGTCTCCCCTTCTTTCCTAAGCCATCATCTTGCAATGGGAGCTCAAGATTGGCATATCTTTTCCTAATGTTAACCCACCCATCAAATATTCCCTTAGAGCTAACCACCATGTGGCTATCCCTTTGTCCAAATTTCTCACCCACATATTGCACAAATCTCTGCAAAAGGAAAAATTAGTGTTAAGATAAGCAACATACAAGAAGATTTGACCACATGGCAAAATCTCTACTTCAGATTGGATTCAAATAAGATGAAAGAAGATGGGTATTATATCCAAGAACCCTTACCTCCCATGGATGTTGCAATGGACTGTTCTTTGGAAGGCCTTGTTGTGGTTTTGATGGAGACCCGAATGCTATCCATTGGTCTCTTCAAGGTAAGGGGCATTCTTCATTACTTGGTGTGATTCCATATTCGTCATCCGTAATAGCTCAATGCACTTTTCTGCAAGGCAATCGACAAGAATTGACTGCATAAAGATGCTTTGTTTCAAGAAATCGTGTAGATGTCCCCTTGATGTATAGCTTTGCAGTAGCTGTGATAGAATGCAATCCTGATATTATCCACCAATAGTTATATGTTTCGAGCTTGTTGGATTCACTTCTTCCTTCTTCAAGGGCCGGGCTAGATTGCCATCATTTACAAATGGCATGGCATGTGCTGCAATGATTTCTTTGGAAACCACACCTAGCTTCTTTACATACTCCCAACAAAGAGTCAGGTATGCATAAAGTGGTGGTGCTTTTGAACACCTATCAATTGGGATAGGATACTCTGTGCTAGATCCAAATGGGAAGTATTGTTCATAGATATGTGGTCCACCCTCCATCTTTACTCCTTTCTTTAATTTTTCTAGAGACTCGATCTGCATATTGTCTAGACTTCTCTTTGGATGGAATGAAAATTTAGGAGGCAGAGAATCAAGGGGCTTTGCAAATTGTATAACTTGTTTATGTGAAATACCACCATCACCAATGCTATCATTTCTTAACTTATCATATGTTTCTTTACCCTTCAAAGAACCTCCACCATCAACTTTTGAAGAACTACTCTCATCTATCTTTTTCCTCTTTGCTTGCCTAACTTCCTTTCAACGAGAAATAAGTAGCTCATTGTTTTTTATAGTTTGAAATGCCAAGGAAATTGTTTCGGGGCACACAAGCTCCTCTACCACATTCCACCCCATCTTCTTCAAAGAGTACTCATCCTTATGAGTAATACGTGTGAAATCAAACGATGATGGATCAAGTTTATATATTATACTCTTCCCTTTCATCTTCACCACATTGCAAGCCACTCCTTCTTTCCCTGCAATTCCATCAGACACATCATCCACGGTGCCAGCTTGCTCAAAGGTCATTCCAGGATCCTTGAGTACGAATAAGTTAATATTTGGTGTCATATTCCCATGATTATCATAGACATCCAAATGCCATTCATAAACACTATCACCACTGACACCATCAATGACTTGAATGTCCTTCTTTGATGAAACTCTGGGTGCCATGGATATAGACCTGAGAGATACATGCAAACTTTCTTTTAGCAGTGATACTAGAAACAAAAGATTTTTTTACTCTCACTCTCTTTGTCTCTCTCTCTCTCTCTCTCTCTCATTCTCAACAAGGTTTGAACTAATGTCCAAAAATTATTAGTTTTTGCCACAAGGCGGAAACTTTGTATCCCCATTCTTTGGAAATGGGATGTGACAAAGTTTTCTCCTTGTGGCATAAACTTTTAAGGAAGTACACTCATTAGGATTTTCTTCCTATCAAAGAAATGTTGCTCTCTTGTGTGGCCATTGTGGACATTTAGACCTTGTCAAAGTCCACACACTTGAAGAAGCTTTGGCCATCATGAAGATTAGGCGACATGGTCAAAACCTCCTTCAGGTTCTTGTTGTATGTGTGTGCACATCCACCAAAGTTTTTGCCACAAGGTAGAAACTTTGCGTCCCTATCCTTTGGAAATAAGATTTGAAAAAGTTATAACCTTGTGGCATAAACTTCAGATGGAAGTACACTCATCAGGATTTTATTCAGTGATCAAGTTTTAGCCACCTCATGTTGTCTAGCCTCTATGGATAGTTATACCTTGTCAAAATCCTGACAATTAAAGAAGCTTTGGTCATCATCATGATTTGGATATATGGTCAAACCTTCTCCAGGTTCTTGTTTAATGTGGATGCACATTCACCAACTTTGCATTCTGATCCCTTGGAAAGGGATGTGACAAAGTCTTGGCATTGTGGTAAAGGGAAGTACATTTGACATTAGGATTTTGTGGCTTTGGGAATCATGCAGATTTGGCCACAAGGTCAAACCTCTTCCATTTTATGAGGGTGCACATCTACCAAAGTTTTTGCCACAAGACGGAAACTTTGCCATCCCATACTTTGGAAACAAGATGTGACAAGGCACACTTTTGAGAAAAGTACACTCATCAAGAATTGTTCCTGTCTGGATAAAATTTAGGATGCTTCATAATCAATATTGTGGACATTTAGACTTGTCAAAATCGATAGCTTAAGAAGTTTTGGCCATCATAAAGATTTTTCCACTCGGTCAAATCTTCTTCATGATTCTACTTTAGGTGGTTGCACATCTACCAAGGTTTTTTCCAGAAGGCAAAAACCTTGAAAACAGGATGTGACAAAGTTTTGGCCATCATAAAGATTTAGGCACCTGGTCAATTCTTCTAGAGGGAGGCTATAGAGGCAATAGACTAGAGGGAGGCTTGTAGAGGCTCCATACTTCAATAGGCTTCATAGCAAATCGATAGGAGTACGAAAGGCACTGAGGCATATGAGTTGCAAAAGGCGCTATAGAGGCTATTATTGAGGGGAGTCGCAGACTTGGAGGGGCAGACTTGGAGGGGACCTAAGAAGGGAGATGCGCTAGGCATTCAAGAAGGAATCTGAAGTATTGCTATGTAGCAACAAATTTGAGGGAGCACCGTCGAGGGAGGCTGTGGCCTAGCTGCCTTCTTAAGGGAGATTGCCTTGTAGATCGAGGGAGCGTCGTGCAGCAGATTCGAGGGAGCATTGTGCAGTAGATCGAGGGAGCAATAGATTCAATGGAGCGCCAAAAACAAAGATTTGGGAAACCAAGTCTTCCTTAGTTAGGATTAAATTGTATCACGAGCACTCACTAGCATATGCACGTTTTGCACATATAGTTTGCACTAGATTGTTACACGCACAACACAAGGGACTAAAATGCCACTGGAACAACCTCCCCCTAGTACTACAAAATCATCGGGATGGCTACATGGGCACCACTTGTATCAACAATATCACTAGACCTCATCACCGTCTGTCATTCTCCAACATCAAGCTAGCCAAATGATCCAAATGTCAGAACTATTCACTAGCTTGGACAAGGAAGAATATGCAAGAGAATTGGAAAGGCAGACTGCATCAAAAATTGAAGACCAATTCCAGGCAATCGCCATAGAGGTCAAGGCACTTCGGGCACAGATAGATGAGAAGGAGGTAGAAGAAGTGCACATGAACCAAGCTCTCCAAGCTCAAGAGAAGGCAGTAAGGGATGTGACCTCCAACCTCCACCAAAGTCAAACACAGCTGACTGTGGTAGTAGAAGCAACGGCAATCCTACAGACCTACTATAACTCCTTGACATCTGCACATGCACAACAGATGGAGGTAGTGGCACAACTCGACTCACTCTAATTCACAAAGAAGAAGAGCTCTAGGATTGCAAAGACAAGCTTGAATACATGAAACAATCTTTGGCAGTACGTGCCTCAGCATTGATGAGCTTACAAGGGAATGCCGAATCTTAAAAGACCAACTTGCTACCATTCAAGAGGCCAACACTTCACAAGCCCAAGTCTTGGACCAATGGTCCAATACCATCGAAGACATTCCTCAATAGGCAAAGGTCACCTTGCAAATGAGAAAGCTTAAGGAGGCATACACAACCATCTACCATCAATACAAACAAAAAATGAATGAGATGCACTCCCAAAAAATAATCATCTCCAAGCTTGAACTCCAATTGCTAGTGCACAACAATGAGGCATTGGAAGACAACACCAATGATGCCCCACTACAATGCACAACCGTGGTGTACCAAGAGCTTGTGATTGCTCTACAAGTGGAAGATCACCTCAACGCACGCGTGCTTATCCAATGGAAGCAACTCCAAATCAAGATCATATCTGCTCATCCAAGAATCAACTGGGAACATTCCATCGGGACTAAAACCCTGCGCATAATTTGCCAAGACTTGTCTGAAGATGAAAAAAATATCTTCTGCCTGTCTACACATGCCGGATTTATAACACTAAGAACGGATGCTTTCATTGCACATGTCTGCCTCATGGGTAGTCCTCCCCTCAGGGTTATTGCAGGTTTGTTGCCATTTCTACAACAGCCATCCCTATTATTTGCATGGCATGACATAACCGACATCCCACCCATGCAGCTGATCATCCCATCACACCAGCAAAAAGAAGTGTCAGAAGATGACAAGGCCTATCTCACATCCAACTTCCCATATCTAACCACTCTTTCTGCCAACATCATAACCTCACTTCCCCTTGCTGCTACCACCCTCTTAACGTTCCTCGAGCTCCATCCTAACATCTATTCCCTCCATCGTCTCTTTGCTCATGCCTCTCACCATTTTCAACTTACCCAACAGTCACAAACTTACAAGCCCTCGAGACGAGTTCTCCACCATGTACTCTACCCTAAACCCCAGAACCTCCTTTTAAACCCTGGAACCTCCTTCTAGCCCTGGACTCCTTCTAAACCCTGGAACCTCCTTCTAAACCCTAGAACCTCCTTCTTACCTTAGAACCTTCTTCTGAACTTTGGATCCTCCTTCTAACCCTGGACTCCTTCTAAACCCTGGAACCTCCTTCTAAACCATGGAACTCCTTCTAAACCATGGAACCTCCTTCTGAATCCTTAAACTCCTCCTAAACCCTACAACCCCCAATGAAGGCGAAAGCCTTCATTACCTCAACAAAGATGATTTACGTTTCTTTTACACATGCATGCACTTTGTTTGCTTACCACACTTAAGCCTATGTCTCTCACCGGAACACGACTTGAGGTCCTAAGCTACATGTATACTACAATCGACAACTCTAATATATCTGTAGGTGACAAAAATCCTCGGAACCCTGCAAACATAGAAAACCTAGCTCTTTCTACGAAAGCAATAGGAAAGAGCCAACACCTGTGCTCCTCCTTCCGCACCTAACACTCTTCCATATTTCTCCCCCATGTCCCCAGATTCTCTCCCTACCCGTCATCACCTCTGACACTACTTGTGCTTCCATTAGCAGAATAGCACAGTATTTGATTTTCAATATCAGGATCTAGATAATCCACCAAGTTCCAATGATGGGTATGATTTTGATGAGATACCATTTCCCAGTAACCCCATCAAGTAATTTTGGAGCAAATATCCTGATATGAACACTCGAGGTGGATGGTGGACCCTGGACAACTTTCCTACCAACCTTCGTCAGCTTCAAATTAGTGAAGGTTGGATTAGCAAGTTGGATCCACAACCTGATTGGTGCCACCCCAAGCTCTTTAATGTAATCTTTTTGAAGGAGTACATATGTGCACCTCCATGTCTCAGAACCCATCCCAAGTTCTATGCAGTTCCATAGTGTAAGAAATGGGAAGCCAACATACACACTTTAGAACCAGTGATTGGCCAATGATCGAACCATACTCTGGTGTAGAATGGAATATCCAAGGCACAATGGTTTGAGCACTTCAGTAGCATGAGCAAATAATGCAGGGCAACATTGATCGCTTCCTTTGCCTAAGTGCTATATTCTGTAAAACATTGGAATTCATTCTGGAGGTCCCATGTTACCTTGATTCCCATTTGCCTCCACTCAATTTTAATCCCAATGAACGACTCGATGCTCAGATTACAAGCCAACTCTATCAAAGAGTGATCTTCTTAGAAGCACACGACATATCTCTGTTCGAGCAAATGGTAGATACAGGCTACCTGGAAATTGAGCAAAAATTGTATGGTGCCAAGGTTTCACAGCAAGATCGACTGCTGGCATGACACAAGTTCCACAGGCACTGGACTAAAGGCATGGCAATCCAGGTATGTGCTCGCAATAAGCCATAACCCGAGGACACGTAATAAAATGGATCCAGGAGTATGTTGTCTCAGTGCTAACATGGACTTAGGTAGAACAGAATGTGTGTGTAGAGTAGCGGCAAAGCTTCGCTTGTACTTGCATAAGGCTAGAAATAATCCCTCTTAGAAGTCCAACTTGCATGTTCTACATGCAAGTTCTACATACGATTCCTACATGCAACTTCTACATGCAACTCCTACATACAACTCCTACATGCGAGTTCTACATGCAACTCCTACATGCAACTCCTACATGCGAGTTCTACATGCAAGTTCTACATTCAACTCCTACATGCAACTCCTACATGCGAGTTCTACATGCAACTCCTACATGCGAGTTCTACATGCAACTCCTACATGCGAGTTCTACATGCGAGTTCTACATGCAACTCCTACATACGAGTTCTACATGCAACTTCTATATGCAAGTTCTACATGTAGAGAGAGAATGTCTTACAATTCGTACATGCAGAGAGAGAAGCTCTCTAACTTGTATAAATACCCCATAATGGAATGAAGCCCACACTTTTTGGGGCATTGTGTTGAGTTCTACTTCGGTTTTCCAATGCAATTGTCTCAAGTGTCAATGCTTCCTTGCACTCCACGTCCAAAAGCATGTCCTAACCTTGCAACTCTTCCTCCCCTCTCCTCCAACCTTGTAACCCATCCTCTCCCTCTCCTCCTCCCTCCTCCTCCGTTCTCCTCCTCCCTCTTCCTCCTCCTCCTCCCTTCTCCTCCCTTCTCCTCCTCCCTTCTCCTCCTCCCTCTTCCTCTTCCTCCTCCTCCTCCCTCTTCCTCGTCCTCCTCCCTCCTCCTCCTCCTCCTCCCTCTTCCTCCTCCTCCCTCTTCCTCCTCCTCCTCCCTCCTCCTCCTTCTCCTTTCTCCTCCTCCCTTCTCCTCCTCCCTCCTCTTCCTCCTCCTCCTCGTCCCTCCTCTCTCTTCTTTCCCCCATGCTCTTACACCTTCTTCCTCTCCCACTCCTATGCTCCCCTAAACCCTTAATTCCTTAACCCTTAATCTCCATGATCTACAAGGGAGACGAGTTCTCCTCCATGTACTCTACTCCAAACTCTAGAACCTCCTTCTAAACCTTGGAACCTCCTTCTAAACCTTGGAACTACTTCTAACCTTGGAACCTCTTCTAAACTCTGGAACCTCCTTCTAGACCTTGGAACCTCCTTCTAGACCTTGGAACCTCTTTCTAACCCTTAAACTCCTCCTAAACCCTGCAACCCCCAATGAAGACGAAGGTCTTCATTACCTCAACAATGATGATACACATTCCTTTTACACATGCATGCACTATGTTTGCTTACCACAGTTAAGCCTATGTCTCTCACCAGAACACGACTTGAGGTCCTAAGCTACACGTATACTACAAATGACAACCCCGATATATCTGTAGGTGACAAAAAGCCTTAGAACTGTGCATACTGAGAATACAAATCCCAATATGTACCATGGGATAATCCAGTAATATTGCGATATGCCTTATTGCAAATATTTTTTCCATTTACGAGAGGTTTTACCTTTTGTCTTGAACTTAGCCTTTTATTGCCATTCTGAAGAAAGCAAGAGAGACTTGTGAGAAGGTATTCATTTCTTTCGCTTCCTCTTCTTTGCCACACATGTCCTCTACATTCCTTGATGTCTGCAAGATCAATGAAGCGCATACATCTTCGCTTGCAACATAGATATCCCAATGCATTTAACATGTTCTCCTCCTTCATTACTCTCTTCCTCTTTGGTTGCTTTTGTGGATCTGCCTGGATTTGCTTTCTCTTCATGCATATGTATGACCGTTTTCGTTCCGCGTGCACATTGTTATCTGTATTTATGCACTTCTTCTCCTCACATTTGTTTGTAACCAAGCATCCATGATTGGTCATTGCATCCTTGGCCATATCACAATCAAAGTTAAATATTGAATAATCCTTTGTTGATCTCATCCTCGTTTTTAACATACTCTTAGGACCATTCAATGAATTTAATATTCTACGAGAGTATTGAGAACCTTGAAACTCTTCCACTCCTGAGAGAACATCGCTCATTGGGACATCTGTGAAGATAGTGGGAGAGAGGGAAGGAGTCTCACTTGAGGCTTTCTCACATACACAATAGGGGAATACACACACAGGTGGAGCCTAAAAATAGTTTTCCTCTTCTTAGTTGTGAAAGCCAAAAGAACTCTAGTACAAAGAAATAGAAGAACCCTATATGTGGGTCTCAAACCAAACTCAACTAACTAAGGTGGCATACTAACTGAGCCACAAACTAGAGTAGATAAGGATAGCTGTCATCTAGCTATTATTCGTGGGCGGTGTACCAACCGCATCTGCAGCTAACAAGTCGGTGACATAAATGCACAACGGTCACCCTGGCATATCACGAGTGGAGCTCGATATCTCAACACTCCCCCTCGAGCTCAATCCCAATTCTTGCACACCAAGCAGGTCTCTGAACTTGCGCAGCTTCTCCGCGCCCAATGCCTTCATGAATATGTCAGCTACCTGATCCTCTGTGCTGACATAAACTAGATCAATAAGACCTAGTAAAACCTTCTCCCGCACATAGTGATAATGCACCTCAATGTGCTTTGTTCTAGCATGATAGACTGGGTTATTTGCCAAGTGTATACTGCTCATGTTGTCACAATAAATGACAACTGGCCCATATGTAGACTGATGCATATCATAAAGTAGCTTATGCAACCAAGCTACCTCACATGCAGCCATTGCTGCACCCCTATACTCAGCCTCTGTGCTCGACAAGGCAATTGTAGGCTGTTTCTTGTTGCTCTAGGTGACTGCAGCACTCCCAAAAGAGAACACATATCCACTGGTAGATCGTCTATTAGAAGTACTACCAGCCCAATCAGCATTAGTGTATCCATGCAATTGTATCTGAACCCCAGCCTCATAAAATAGTCCATACTGCAATGTGGACTTCACATACCTGAGTATGCGTCTAGCCGCATCCAAATGCGGTTTCCTTGGAGCCTGCATAAACTGACTTACCAATCCAACAGCATAGCTTAAATCTGGCCTGGTAATAGTCATATAAATCAGACTTCCTACTATGCGTCTGTACATAGTAGGGTCTTCTAGAAGCTCACCTGCATCCTTGCTCGGCTTCACATTCTGCTCGAAAGGAACTGAAATAGGCTTACAGCCTGTCATCCCATATTTGGACAGCACGTCCAATCCATACTGCCTCTGCAAGAGCTGTATCCCACTTGGTGATCTGATCACCTCAATGCCCAAGAAATAACGCAGCTCTCCCAAATCCTTCATCTCAAACTTCTGCTTCAATAGCATTTTCACATGAAGGATATCTTCATCACTATCACCTGTGATGATCAAATCATCAACATAAATGACAAGCAGCATAATCCCTTTCTCTTTTTTTCTCACATAGAGTGAGAAATCTGCCTTGGAAATCTGAAAGCCAATAGTGACAAGATACTATCCTATCTTGTCAGACCATGCTCTAGGTGCTTGCTTCAAGCCATAAAAGGCTTTCTTCAACCTGCAAACAAGCTCAGGATGAATAGCATGAACATAACCAGGTGGCTGCTCCATAAAGACCTCTTCTTGCAAATCACCATGCAAGAAGGCATTCTTTACATCCATCTGATGTAAAGACCATCCCTTTGATGTAGCCATAGCAATGACTGCTCTTACAGTTGCCATCCTTGCAACTAGACTGAATGTTTCTTCATAATCAATGCCATATGTCTGTGCATATCCCTTGACAACTAATCTTGCCTTGTATCTGTTCACAGAACCATGCAAGAAGGCATTCTTTACATCCATCTCTGATGTAAAGACCATCCCTTTGATGTAGCCATAGCAATGACTGCTCTTACAGTTGCCATCCTTGCAACCGGACTGAATGTTTCTTCATAATCAATGCCATATGTCTGTGCATATCCCTTGACAACTAATCTTGCCTTGTATCTGTTCACAGAACCATCTGCATTGTGCTTGATCTTATAAATCCACTTACAGCCAATTGCAGTCTTGTCTTTAGGCAAAGGCACCAATTCCCATGTAGCATTTGCTTCCAAGGCATCCATTTCTTCATCCATGGCTTTCTCCCATTTTTCATTTCCCATGGCTTGCTCAAAAGAAGTGGGTTCTGGTTCCTGTATCACTTTGACCATATATGCATAGTGAATGGCTGCATATTTCAGCTTATCCACAGGATACCTAGCTCTAGTAGACCTGCACAAAATAGGCTCACTTCCAGGTGCTCTCAAAACATCCTTGGTCTTCCTTACTCTAGGTGTAACAATAGAAGGAATACCCAACTCATCATCAATGCTCTGTTCTGAGCCACTGGATTCACCATCCACATAAGAGTGACCTGCATTCACATCAAACATGGGCTGATCTACCTACTCTTTTGCTTTTCGTGATACCTACGTACCACTATCTGCATTACTTTGAGGAGATTCTCCTGATCTCAATCTACCTGTCCATGGCGAAGTATGTGAACCACTACTAGAGGACACTGCAGGTCCACTGATATTTTGTGATTACTGCTGTAAATTCTGTGCAGCATTACCATTTTGTGCATCTACATCAATCATCACATTTACTGGTTTATACTAGCTGCTCATCTCATAAAAAACAACATCTCTGCTCACTGTAAACTTACGAGTAGAAGGGTTATAGCATCTATACCCTTTCTGCTGCAGAGAATAACCAATAAAGACGCACTTCTTAGCTTTTGGATCCAACTTGGACCTCAACTCATCTGGCACATGAACATAGGCAATGCAACCAAAAATTTTCAAATGAGAAATGTCTGGTTTTCTACCAGTATACATCTCCTCTGGTGTCATGCCATGTATTGCTGTAGTGGGAGTCCTGTTCATTATGTAAATTGCTGTAGCAACTGCTTCAGCCCAATAATAATAGCCCAATAATAATCTGGTAGATCTTTTTCATTTAGCATGGCCCGAGATACCTCTCCAATATGCCTGTTTTTCCTTTCTGCAAGTCCATTTTGCTGTGGGGTATGACTGCATGAATATTGCTGCTTTATGCCATGCTCCTGCAGGAACCTTGCAAACTCATTTGAGAGGTACTCTCCCCCTCCATCTGACCTTAGGCATTTTACTTGCAGGCTTGTTTCTTTTTCAATCATAGCTTTAAAAGCTTTGAAGTGCCCAAACACTTCACTTTTCTTTTTCATAAAATACACCCAAATTTTTTTGCTGAAGTCATCAATAAAAGTGACAAAATAGTGACAGCCTCCAATAGATGCAGCTTTAGTAGTCCACACATCAGAGTGGATTAATTCCAATGGCTTTTTACTCTCTTGAACATGCCTAGGAAATGGTTTACTTGCCTGTTTTCCAAATTGACAGGCTTCACAAACCTTATGCATTTCTGCAACCTTGAATTTAGGCAATCCTGCAACAATATTTTGGGCTTGCATTGATTTAAGTCGTCGTATATTAACATGACCAATGCGTTTATGCCAGATATCAATATCTGTAGCTACACCAGTCCCATGTGCAAACATTGCTGCACTCAATTCAAGCATGTCCGCATCTAATGTAAACATTCTGCCTTTCTTCTTTCCTTTTGCTATCAAGCGACCATTATTTTTCATATCCTCAACAAAGCATCCATGAGGATTAAATCTGACCGGCAAGCCCTGCTCAACCATTTGACCAACAGAAACCAGGTTCTTGGTGATGTTCGCGACATGAAATACATCAGACAGGTATTTCTTTTTCCCATCCTGCATAGACAAAGGAATTTTACCAATCTGCACAATAGGATGTGCAGTATCATCACCAGTCTCCACAAATCTTGGTTTTTCCATTTTCCTTGCATCCTACATCCACTCTGCATGACCTGTCATGTGGTTTGATGCACCTGAGTCAACATACCACCTGAGTCAACATACCACACAAATAGATGCTCATTTCTGTCATCACCTTGTCTACTAGAAGATGCATAATTGCCTTGCTGCAATTTTCCATTCATAATGTCATTCTGCTTTTTGTAGCAGTCCTTAGCCATATGACCCATTTTACCACAGTAGTAGCATTCAACATTGTTGTTTGCATTTTGGCCTCTCTGCCATCCACCACGGCCTCTTTGGCTCCCCCTGCCTCTAGAGTTACCACGTCCTCCTCCATAGGACTAGTTTTCTTGAGTTTGCTGTATATTCTGGTTTCTACCATGGCCTGCAGATCGGCCTCCTCTACCTCTAACTCTACCTCTTCCAGCATTTGAGTAGAAGATAGTTTCTTTTGAAGTTCCTCCTGAAGAAGATGCACCCCCATTTCTCTGCTCTTCAGAAATTAGAAGAGCAAACAACTCTTCAAAATCAGGAAATTTTTGACGGACGGAAATGGATGTCCAGAACTACACATAATCCTTTCCTAGACCATTCAAGGTCACAGAAACTAGATCATCATCTTCCACTGGCGACCCAATGGAAGCAAGTGCATCTGCAATTTTCTTCACCTTCATGTGGTAGTCATTGATGCTCAAATTTTCTCTCTGCACATTGTGCAACTCCTGTTTGAGCTGCATTTTCTTGGCTTGCGTATTTGTGCTTGTACATTTTTGCCAAAGTATCCCATGCCTCCTTTGGCGTACTTGCATCCTGAATATGCACAATCATAGAATCCGAAATACTAATAGACAGCCAGTACATAACTTTTTTGGCTCTCTCATGCCATCCTTTAAATGCCTGCATTTCCTATTGATTGGGAACATTAGGAAGAACTGGTTCTTCTTCATTTCCTATAATGAACTCCCAATAGCCTTTTCCCATAAGGAAATTCATCATTCTAAACTTCCATGCCTGGAAGTTGTTCTTGTCAAGCTTTTCAGTGACAATCTGTGAAAGAGAATCAGACGCCATTACAAAACACTGAAAAATATTCTGTCACTGCAAAAAACATAGCTTTTGCCTCACACGGGCAGATCTGCAAAACTGATGAAAGTGGTATTTGACCACACAATCACTTCCTAGTGACGATTTTGCATCAACAGGCAACAAGCATGATTCTGCATTTCCCAATATCTTTGCACATAGGCATACGATGCAATTTCTGCGGCAACTTTTCACCGACCAGCCGAGCAGTGGTCGCATAGCAAAAATAGTGCCTTTTTCTGAGTGCCTACGAAGAACTTTCACCTTTAAAACGGGCCCCAAAATGGCCTTGAATCAGAAAAATAACGTCACCAAGGGCTCTCACCACACCACGAAGGGCGTCTCAATTTGAGACAGTGTACTCTTGCACTTCTGGCTATGCTACCTGCAGAGATTTGCTCCCAAACTCGAAAAAGGAAAGCAACACTGGTCCTCTTACCAGGACACTGCGAACTTGGTTTGCTTTCTTGAGCGCCTTACCACGAACAAGGCTCTGATACCATGTGAAGATAGTGGGAGAGAGGGAAGAAGTCTCACTTGCGGCTTATTCACATACACAATAGGGGAATACACACACAGGTGGAGGCTGAAAACAGTTTTCCTCTTCTTAGTTGTGAAAGCCAAAAGAACTCTAGTACAAAGAAATAGAAGAACCCTATATGTGGGTCTCAAACCAAACTCAACTAACTAAGGTGGCATACTAACTGAGCCACAAACTAGAGTAGATAAGGATAGCTATCATCCAGCTATTATTCGTGGGCGGTGTACCAACCGCATCTGCAGCTAACAAGTCGGTGACATAAATGCACAACGGTCACCCTGGCATATCACGAGTGGAGCTCGATATCTCAACAACATTTTGCATGGCTTTCACAAATCCACAAGCTTGATTGACACCAAGTTTGTTAATATGCATGAACTCATCCACACTTGACAAGACATCGCTATTGAAAGCTTTGCCCTTCTCACTGTGCAAGAATTCATCCACCCCAAATAAGTCTTCACTTCTAAAATCATTTTGTTTCTCGGAACCAATGAACTTATCCACTCCAAATAAGATGTCACTTCTATAATTGAGTACATTGAAATCATCCACATTTGAAGTGATAGATCCTGGCACATGGGCACGCTTTTTAGGTCCTTTGATATTGTAGTATACCTTGTCTTTATTATTGAAAACCACATGCCTCTTTCTCATGTTTAAAAATTGCATGCTCCATTTCATATTCTTGCCTACCTCATAGTAGGGATCACATAAGGATGTTATGTTATCAACCATACCATCATCAGTGACTTTTAGAATCCTCATCTGTGCAAATGACCATTGCTCCACTTGTTCAAATCCCAATACTTCACCTTCTGCTACAGTCTTATTTGCAAATGATCTCATTTGTAAAATGTCCCCTATAGTAAAACCCAAGGTGGTGCACTTTGTATTCGTGATAATGTTTGTTGCATAAGTCTCATCTTTGTCCCATGCTATAAATGATTTGTTGGATGTATTGTAGGGCATAACATCTCCAAGTGTTTCCATATCTCCACATTTATACTTTAGCTCAACATGTGCACTAAGAATCTTTGATACAGTAACTGCCACCTTATCTTCGCCAAGTCTTCGAATGTGGAAAACTGAATTGGGATCACTATCATGGATTGTAGCAAATGCAACTACTTCTCTTTTGCTACATAAAATCACATCCATCCCTGGAACAAAATCTATAGCCATCTCCTTTGTGAGAGTCCTTTGCAAGCAAGCTGTAGTAGTAACAATTACATAAATATTAGTCTCTTTTTAATAATCTACTCATTTATTATAATTTTTAATTAGTACTTAATTTATTGGTGGGAGAAGTTATCCGATCAACTACTCATCAGATGGACACACCAAGTTATCCTTTGCATGGTTGATCAAGCATTAAATACTATTTTTGCTCTAGTGTCATGCACATCCGTAAAAAAACACGATGCTAGGTATGTTATCCAAGCAAGTACTTATGGGATGGGCATGCCACTTTGCATGTAAGTCAATTCCACCTAGTTGAAGGTTTGTGCAAAGTATTGTGCCCATCGGATATGCTTTGCATTGTCGATTAAGCATAAAACACCGTTTTTGCTTTAGTGTCATGCACAACCATAAAAAAACATGTCCTAGGTGTGCTATTCAAACAAGTACTTCTTAGATGGGGGCTCCACTTTGCACGCAAGTTGGTTTCAACTAGGTTGAGGTTCATTCAAAGTATTGTGACCATCAGATATGCTTTGCATGGCTGATCACGCATTATACACCATTTTTTCGCTAGTGATATGCACATCCCCAAAAAAACATGCCCTTAGGGGTGTTATCTGACCAAGTACTTATCGGATGGGTGTGCCTATTTGAAAACATGTCAATTCCACCTAGGTTGAGGTGAAGGAAAAGTATTATGCCCATCGGATATGCTTTGCATGGTTGATCGAGCATTAAATACCATTTTTGCCTTGGTGTCATGCACATCCATAAAAAAACACGTTGCTAGGTATGTTCTCCAATCAAGTACTTATGGGATGGGCATGCCACTTTGCATGTAAGTTAATTCCACCTTTTTTAAGGTGTGTGCAAAGTATTATGCCCATCGGATATGCTTTGCATTGTCGATGAAGCATAAAACACCATTTTTGCTCTAGTGTAATGCACAACCATAAAAAAACACGATCCTAGGTGTGTTATTCAAACAAGTACTTATTGGATGGAGGCTCCACTTTGCACTCAAGTATCTTTCAACTAGGTTGAGGTGCGTGCAAAGTATTGTAACCATTGGATATGATTTGCATGGTCGATCACGCATTGTACACTGTTTTTCCCACATCCGCAAAAAAACACACCCTTAGGTATGTTATCTGAACAAGTACTTACCAGATGGATGTGCCTCTTTGAGAACATCTCAATACCACCTAGGCTAAGGCGAAGGAAAAGTATTGTGCCCATCGGATATCCTTTGCATGGTCGATCGAGCATTAAATACCATTTTTGCCTTAGTGTCATGCACATCCCTTAAAAAACACGCTGCTAGGTGTGTTATCCGATCAAGTACTTATGTGATGGGAATTCCACTTTCCATGTAAGTCAATTCTACCTAGTTCAAGGTGTGTACAAAGTATTGTGCCCATCGGATTTGCTTTGCATTGTCGATCCAGCATAAAACACCCTATTTGCCTTAGTGTCATGCACAACCATAAAAGAACACGGTCCTAGGTGTGTTAATCAAACTGTAAGTACTTATCGGATGGGGGATCCACTTTGCATGCGAGTCCGTTTCAACTAGTTGAGATGCATGCAAAGTATTGTCATCATCGGATATGCTCTGCATGGTCGATTACACATTATACAACGTTTTTCCCTAGTGATATGCACATCCGCAAAAAAACACACCCTTAGGTATGTTATCTGACCAAGTACTTATCGGATGGGTGTGCCTCTTTGAGAACATTTCAATACCACCTAGGTTAAGGCATAGGAAAAGTATTGTGCCCATCGGATATGTTTTGCATGGTCGATCGAGCATTAAATGCCATTTTTGCCTTAGTGTCATGCACATCCGTAAAAAAACACGCTACTAGGTGTGTTATCTAATCAAGTACTTCTGTGATGGGAATGCCACTTTGCATGTAAGTCAATTCCACCTAGTTGAAGGTGTGTGCAAAGTATTGTGCCCATCGGATATGCTTTGCATTGTTGATCTAGCATAAAACACCGTTTTTGCCTTAGTGTCATGCACCACCATAAAAGAACACAGTCCTAGGTGTGTTAATCAAACAAGTACTTATCGGATGGGGGCTCCAATTTGCACGCAATTTTGTTTCCACTAGATTGAGATGCATGCAAAGTATTGTCACCATCAGATATGCTCTGCATGGTCGATTACGCATTACACAACGTTTTTCCGCTAGTGATATGCACATCCGCAAAAAAACACGCCCTTAGGTATGTTATCTAACCAAGTACTTATCGGATGGGTGTGCCCCTTTGAGAACATTTCAATACCACCTAGGTTAAGGCGTGGGAAAATTATTGTGCCCATCGGATATGCTTTGCATGGTCGATCGAGCATTAACGACCATTTTTGCCTTAGTGTCATGCACATTCGTAAAAAAACACGCTGCTAGGTGTGTTATTCGATCAAGTACTTATGCGATGGGAATTCCACTTTGCACATAAGTCAATTCCACCTAGTTGAAGGTGTGTGCAAAGTTTTGTGCCCATCGGATATGCTTTGCATTGTCGATCAAGCATAAAATACCGTTTTTGCCTTAGTGTCATGCACAACCATAAACGAACACGGTCCTAGGTGTGTTATTGTCTCCACTTTGCACGCAAGTCCGTTTCACCTAGGTTGAGGTGCGTGCAAAGTATTGTCACCATCGGATATGCTTTGCAAGGTCAATCACGCATTATACAACATTTTCTCGGTAGTGATATGCACATCCGTAAAAAAACACGCCTTTAGGTATGTTATCTGACCAAGTACTTATCAGATGGGTGTGCGTCTTTGAGAACATTACAATACCACCTAGGTTAAGGTGTAGGAAAAGTATTGTGCCCATCGGATATGCTTTGCATGGTCGATCGAGCATTAAATACCATTTTTGTCTTAGTGTCATGCACATCTGTAAAAAAACACGCTGCTAGGTGTGTTATCTGATCAAGTACTTATGCGATGGGAATGCCACTTTGCATGTAAGTCAATTCCATCTAGTTGAAGGTGTGTGCAAAGTATTATTCCCATCGGATATGCTTTACATTGTCGATCAAGCATAAAACACCGTTTTTGCCTTAGTGTCATGCACAACCACAAAGAAACACGGTCCTAGGTGTGTTAATCAAACCGTTTCAACTAGGTTGAGATGCGTGCAAAGTATTGTCACCATCGTATATGCTCTGTATGGTTGATTACGCATTATACAACATTTTTCTGGTAGTGATATGCACATCCGCAAAAAAACATGCCCTTAGGTATGTTATCTGACCAAGTACTTATCGGATGGGTGTGCCTCTTTGAGAACATTTCAATACCACCTAGATAAGGTGTAGGAAAAGTATTGTGCCCATCGGATATGCTTTGCATGGTCGATCGAGCATTAAATGCCATTTTTGCCTTAGTGTCATGCACATCCGTAAAAAAACACGCTACTAGGTGTATTATCCGATCAAGTACTTATGCGATGGGAATGCCACTTCTCATGTAAGTTAAATCCACCTATTTGAAGGTGTGTGCAAAGTATTGTGCCCATCGAATATGCTTTGCATTGTCGATCAAGCATAAAACACCGCTTTTGCCTTAGTGTCATGCACAACCATAAAAAAACATGGTCCTAGGTGTGTTAATCAAACAAGTACTTATTGGATGCGGGCTCCACGTTGCACACAAGTCCTCTCAACTAGGTTGAGATGCGTGCAAAGTATTGTCACCATCGGATATGCTCTGCATGGTCGATTACGCATTATACAACGTTTTTCCCATAGTGATATGCACATCTGCAAAAAAACACGCCCTTAGGTATGTTATCTGACCAAGTACTTATCGGATGGGTGTGCCTCTTTGAGAACATTTCAATACCACCTAGGTTAAGGCGTAGGAAAAGTATTGTGCCCATCAGATATGCTTTGCATGGTCGATCGAGCATTAAATACCATTTTTGCCTTAGTGTCATGCACATCCGTAAAAAAACACACAGCTAGGTGTGTTATCCGATCAAGTACTTATGCGATGGGAATGCCACTTTTCATGTAATTCAATTCCACCTAGTTGAAGATGTGTGCAAAGTATTGTGCCCATCGGATATGCTTTGCATTGTGGATCAACATCAAACACCGTTTTTGCCTTAGTGTAATGCACAAACATAAAAAAACACGGTCCTAGGTGTGTTATTCAAACAAGTAGTTATCATATGGGGGCTCCACTTTGCATGCAAGTATCTCTCAACTAGGTTGAGGTGCGTGCAAAGTATTGTGACCATCGGATATAGTGTAATGCACAACCATAAAAAAACACGGTCCTAGGTGTGTTATTCAAACAAGTACTTATCAGATGGGGGCTTCACGTTTCACGCAAGTATCTTTCAACTAGGTTGAGGTGCGTGCAAAGTATTGTGACCATCGGATATGCTTTGCATGGCCGATCATGCATTATACACCGTTTTTTCCCTAGTGATATGCACATCCGCAAAAAAACACGCCCTTAGGTGTGTTATCAGACCAAGTACTTATCGGATCGGTGTGCCTCTTTGAGAACATTTCAATACCACCTAGGTTGAGGCATAGGCAAAGTGTTGTGCCTATTGGATATCCTTTGCATGGTCGATCGAGCATTAACTACCATTTTTGTCTTAGTGTCATGCACATCCGTAAAAAATCACGCTGCTAGGTGTGTTATCTGATCAAGTACTTATGCGATGGGAATGCCACTTTGCATGTAAGTCAATTTCACCTAGTTGAAGGTGTGTGCAAAGTATTGTGCCCATCCGATATGCTTTGCATTGTTGATCAAGCATAAAACACCGTTTTTGCCTTAGTGTCATGCACAACCATAAACGAACACGGTCCTAGGTGTGTTATTCAAACTAGTAGTGATAAGATGGGGGCTCCACTTTGCACGCAAGTCCTTTTCAACTAGGTTGAGGTGCATGCAAAGTATTGTCACCATCGGATATGCTTTGCAAGGTCAATCACACATTATACAATGTTTTCTCGGTAGTGATATGCACATCCACAAAAAAACACGCCTTTAGGTATGTTATCAGACCAAGTACTTATCGGATGGGTGTGCCTCTTTGAGAACATTACAATAGCACCTAGGTTAAGGCGTAGGAAAAGTATTGTGTGTTGGGATATCTCAAGGTGTATGCCTCAGGCACACCTTATGTTTCTATGTGTGAGTGCTAGAGGCACAGTTAGGTGCCCACAAGCACAGTTAGGTGGTGGAAGAGCCACATAGGATGATTGAGAGAATCTAGGAGCAAATTGAGGAGATGATTGTGGAGCTCAAAAAGTCATCAGTGATGTCAGTGAGCATGTATGAGGTGCCTACTTAAGGACCTCACTCTTCTTCATTCTACAAGCAAGTAATGCAAGTATTTTGAGTTTGTGTCCACTCTTTCCTTTCCTTTCAGTTTACCAACATGGTATCAGAGCCCTTTGATCCCCCTTGAGCCCATTTCTGCCACATCATCATCTTCTTCTTCATCTTCTTCTTCTCCATCTTCCTCTTTCTTCCCAAAATCTTTGAGAGCTTGGTTCTCCACCTACAAACGACCATTGCCCAAACCCTCTGAGCTGGAAACTCCTCTAGTATGGGCGAACTTCCACCTACAAGCAATTGAAGAAAAAACGTATGTGGTGGCTGCCATTCCCCAAAAAGTGCATTTTTTGCCATTTCTTCTACTACTCAATACTCCCTGCCTGCTCCGCCATTGCCTGAGCCCTCTTAGGAGTAGATGGGCGACCTCAAGACGAAGATTTTGAGCCATTTTTTAGGTCATTTGGTTCAGTAACGAGGGAGAAATCGTCAAAACTCAGGTTCAGCCTATAGTAACTCTCCCGGGCAAAAGTGCGCACCATTTCATCCAACCTCTGTGCTGGACCCTCTCTGGTATATGAACGTTCTTTTGCTTCAGAAATCCCTCTTTTCCTTGCTTTGAAGAGTGAGCTACAAGCCCTCCAAATTCAGCCCTTTTGGTTTTGATAGTTTTGGACAAGTTTTTGAAGATGATGCTACATAAAATGCTACTCTAGCATTTCTGGTTTTTTGAATCTTTCAATAACTTCAGTACAAGTGTGGATTCAGTTTTGTTTTGAATTGCTAGACCTGGTTTTGATTGGAAAGTATTCATTTTAGCCACTTCTCTGAAGCATGTAAGAAGAAGCATCATTGATTGAATATTGGTCACTAGTCTTTGCTACATCAAGTGCTCATATTTTGGAAGTCTTTCAGTTATTTTTTGCCTTGTAAGAGAGATAGACACAGCCCAATATCTGGGTTAGACCCTCTCATGGCTACCCTATTGAATCTAGAGAAGTTCAATGGAAAGGACTTCCACAAATGGCAGATGAAGGTGAAATTTGCATTGATGAGGGAGAACTTATGGGGACTTGTCAAACCTACTCCTATCGCTTCTTCTACGGCCTCCAATGCTGGAGAATCCTCAACTCCGACACGACCGGCAAGGGATCCAGCTAGAGAAGAAAAAGCATATGGTATCATTGCTCTTGCTTTAGGAGATGATTATATTCACCATATCTCTGACTTGGAGTCTCCTTCAGAAGCTTGACATGATTTTTGGTGCTAGCTCTCACATCTCTAAACTATCACTTAAAATCTCTTTCTTTGAATTGAAGATGGCTAGTGGTACTACTTTAGCAGCTCATGTCAACTATATGCGGAGTCTTATGACTCAATTAGCTTCTATCAACTCTCCTATTACTCCAGATGATGCTATGGCAGTGTTACTTAAGAGTATGCCTGAAGATTATGATCACATAGTTAGCACTTTGAAAAATCTTCCTAATCCTAATCTTGAAGGTATTATCTCTGCTCTCCAAGAAGAAGAAAGGCATATGGAGCTCAGGAAAGGCAATGACACTGTTTATGCTGTAAAAGTCCAGAAGGGCAAGTATACCCCTTGCAATCACTGTGGAAAGACAAATCACCTTTCAAAGGACTGCTTCAAAATTAATCCATGCAAGCACTGTGGCAAGAACAACCATAATGAGAAGTTTTGCAGAGCCAAAGCAAAGATAGAAAATGCAAATCTACTTTCAGTTAATGAGCCTCCACAAGATGAGGCATCCTTTGAAGATTATGCATTTTAAAACATCTCTAATATGTATGCTCCAGATCTCTCTTTTTATGTCAAGGTACTCAGCCTGGATAGTCCTCCAAAATGAATGAAAAATAAACTATTGTGTTTTGTGTGTTTTGTAAACACCTCTGGTCACCTTATGATGTAGGCCATGTGTATGTTTTGCTCCATGGTACCTCCTGCAGACATTGTGTGCATGTACATGCAGGGGAGATAACCATTGGAAGGTCTTTTTGTATCCCTTTTTTGTTTACCTTACACCCAAGGGAACCCTTGCTAGCATGAGAACCTAGCCATAGATTAATCCTTGACCACCATGAGATGGCATGAGAAACTATGAGACTAGATGTATCCTTGACATAGCCCGAGGCATTCCCTTGAGGGGGGGTTTGTTGGGATATCTCAAGGTGTATGCCTCAGGCACACCTTATGTTTCTATGTGTGAGTGCTAGAGGCACAGTTAGGTGCCCACAAGCACAGTTAGGTGGTGGAAGAGCCACATAGGATGATTGAGAGAATCTAGGAGCAGATTGAGGAGATGATTGTGGAGCTCTGAAGTCATCAGTGATGTCAGTGAGCATGTATGAGGTGCCTACTTAAGGACCTCACTCTTCTTCATTCTACAAGCAAGTAATGCAAGTATTCTGAGTTTGTGTCCACTCTTTCCTTTCCTTTCAGTTTACCAACATTGTGCCCATTGGATATGATTTGCATGGTCGATCGAGCATTAAATACCATTTTTGTCTTAGTGTCATGCACATCCGTAAAAAAACATGCTGCTAGGTGTGTTATCCGATCAAGTACTTATGCGATGGGAATGCCACTTTGCATGTAAGTCAATTCCACCTAGTTGAAGGTGTGTGCAAAGTATTGTGCCCATCGGATATGCTTTGCATTGTCGATCAAGCATAAAACTCCGTTTTTGCCTTAGTGTCATGCACAACCACAAAAAAACACGGTCCTAGGTGTGTTAATCAAACAAGTACTTATCGGATGGGGGCTCCACTTTGCACGCAAGTCTGTTTCAACTAGGTTGAGATGCGTGCAAAGTATTTTCACCATCAGATATGCTCTGCATGGTCGATTACGCATTATACAACATTTTTCCGGTATTGATATGCACATCTGCAAAAAAGCATGCACTTAGGTATGTTATCTGACCAAGTACTTATCGGATGGGTGTGCCTCTTTGAGAACATTTCAATACCACCTAGGTTAAGGCATAGGAAAAGTATTGTGCCCATCGGATATGCTTTGCATGGTCGATCGAGCATTATATACCATTTTTGCCTTAGTGTCATGCAGATTCGTAAAAAAACACGCTGCTAGGTGTGTTATCTGATCAAGTACTTATGCGATGGGAATGCCACTTTGCTTGTAAGTTAATTCCACCTAGTTTAAGGTGTGTGAAAAGTTTTGTGCCCATCGGATATGCTTTGCATTGTCGATCAAGCATAAACCACCGTTTTTGCCTTAGTGTCATGCACAACCATAAAAAAACACGGTGCTAGGTGTGTTAATCAAACAAGTATTTATCGGATGGGGGCTCCACTCTGCACGCAAGTCTGTTTCAACTAGGTTGAGATGTGTGCAAAGTAATGTCACCATCGGATATACTCTACATGGTCGATTACGCATTATACAACGTTTTTCCCCTAGAGATATGCACATTCGCAAAAAATGTTACTGACCAAGTACTTATCGGATTGGTGTGCCTCTTTGAGAATATTTTTGCCTTAGTGTCATGCACATCTGTAAAAAAACACACAGCTAGGTGTGTTATCCGATTAAGTACTTATGCGATGGGAATGCCATGTTGCATGTAATTCAATTCCACCTAGTTGAAGGTGTTGCAAAGTATTGTGCCCATCGGATATGCTTTGCATTGTGGATCAAGCATAAAACACCATTTTTGCTTTAGTATAATGCACAACCATAAAAAAACACGGTCCTAGGTGTGTTATTCAAACAAGTACTTATTAGATGGGGGATCCACTTTGGACACAAGTATCTTTCAGCTAGATTGAGGTGCGTGCAAAGTATTGTGACCATCGGATATGCTTTGCATGGCCGATCATGCATTATACACCGTTTTTCCCTAGTGATATGCACATCCTCAAGAAAATACACCCTTAGGTGTGTTATCTGACCATGTACTTATCGGATGGGTGTGCCTCTTTGAGAGATTTTCAATACCACCTAGCTTGAGGCGTAGGAAAATTGTTGTGTCCATCGGATATGCTTTGCATGGTCGATCAAGCATTAAATACCATTTTTGGCTTAGTGTCATGCACATCCGTGAAAAAACACACTGCTAGGTGTGTTATCCGATCAAGTACTTATGCGATGGGAATGCCACTTTGGATGTAATTCAATGGAGCCCCTATCTGATAAGTATTTGTTTGAATAACACACCTAGGACCGTGTTTTTTTATGGTTGTGCATTACACAGGCAAAAACGGTGTTTTATGCTTAATCGACAATGCAAAGTATATCCGATCGGCACAATACTTTGCACACACCTTCAACTAGGTGGAATCAACCTACATGCAAAGTGGCATTCCCATCGCATAAGTACTTGATCGGATAACACACGTAGTAGCGTGTTTTTTTACGGATGTGCATGACACTAGAGCAAAAATAGTATTTAATGCTCGATCGACCATGCAAAGCATATCTGATGGGCACAAAACTTTGCCTATGCCTCAACCTAGGTGGTATTAAAATGTTCTCAAAGAGACACACCCATCCGATAAGTACTTGGTCAAATAACACACCTAAGGGCGTGGTTTCTTGCGGATGTGCATATCACTAGGGAAAAACGGTGTATAATGCGTGATCGGCCATACAAAGCATATCTGATGGTCACAATACTTTGCACGCACCTCAACCTAGTTGAAAGATACTTGGGTTCAAAGTGGAACCCCCATCTGATAAGTACTTGTTTGAATAATACACCTAGGACCGTGTTTTTTTATGGTTGTGCATTACACTAAGGAAAAATTGGTGTTTTATGCTTGATCCACAATGCAAAGCATATCCGATGGGCACCATACTTTGCACACACCTTCAACTAGCTGATCACGCATTATACACCGTTTTTCCCTTAGTGATATGCACATCCACAAAAAAACACGCCCTTAGGTGTGTTATCAGACCAAGTACTTATCGGATGGGTGTGCCTCTTTGAGAACATTTCAATACCACCTAGGTTGAGGCGTAGGAAAAGTGTTGTGCCCATCGGATATCCTTTGCATGGTCGATCGAGCATTAAATACTATTTTTGCTCTAGTGTCATGCACAGCCGAAAAAAACACGCTGCTAGGTATGTTATTTGATCAAGCACTTATGGGATGGGCGTGCCACTTTGCATGTAAGTCAATTCAACCTAGTTGAAGGTGTGTGCAAAGTATTGTGCCCATCGGATATGCTTTGCATTGTCGATCAAGCATAAAACACCGTTTTTGCCTTAGTGTCATGCACAACCGTAAAAAAACACGGTCCTAGGTGTGTTATTTGAACAAGTATTTATTGGATGGGGCCTCCACTTTGTACGCAAGTCTGTTTCAACTAGGCTGAGATGGGTGCAAAGTATTGTCACCATCGGATATGCTTTGCATGGTCGATCACCCATTATACAACGCTTTTCCCGTAGTGATATGCACATCCGCAAAAAAAAACACCCTTAGGTATGTTATCTGACCAAGTACTTATCGGATGGGTGTGCCTCTTTGAGAACATTTCAATACCACCTAGGTTGAGGCATAGGAAAATTGTTGTGTGCATCGGCGGATATGCTTTGCATGGTCGATCGAGCAATAAATACCATTTTTGCCTTAGTGTCATGCACATCCATAAAAAAACACACTGCTAGGTGTGTTATCTGATCAAGTACTTATGTGATGGGAATGCCACTTTGCATGAAATTCAATTCCACCTAGTTGAAAGTGTGTGCAAAGTATTGTGCCCATCGGATATGCTTTGCATTGTGGATCAAGCATAAAACACCATTTTTTCCTTAGTGTAACGCACAACCATAAAAAAACACGGTCCTAGGTGTGTTATTTAAACAAGTACTTATCAGATGGGGGCTCCACTTTTCATGCAAGTATCTTTTAACTAGGTTGAGGTGTGTGCAAAGTATTGTGACCATCAGATATGCTTTGCATGGCCGATCATGCATTATACACACCGTTTTTTCCCTAGTGATATGCACATCCGTAAAAAAACACGCCCTTAGGTGTGTTATCAGACCAAGTACTTATCAGATGGGTGTGCCTCTTTGAGAACATTTCAATACCACCTAGGTTGAGGCATAGGCAAAGTGTTGTGCCCATCGGATATCCTTTGCATGGTCGATCGAGCATTAACTACCATTTTTGTCTTAGTGTCATGCACATCCGTAAAAAATCACGCTGCTAGGTGTGTTATCGGATCAAGTACTTATGCGGCCATGTAAGTCAATTTCACCTATTTGAAGGTGTGTGCAAAGATTGTGCCCATTGGATATGCTTTGCATTGTCGATCAAGCATAAAACACCGTTTTTGCCTTAGTGTCGAGCACATTTGTAAAAAAACACGGTCCTAGGTGTGTTATCAAATCAAGTACTTATCTAACCGACATGCCAATTTTCATGCAACTCAATAACACCCAGGTTGAGGTGGGTGCAAAGTATTGTGCCCATCGGATGTACTTTGCATGGTGTATGACGTATTAAACTCCGTTTGTGCCGCAATGTCATGCACAACCATAAAAAAACACGCTTTTAGGTGTGTTATCCAACCAACTTCTTATCAGATGGGTGTACCACTTTGCATGAAATGCAATACCACAATTGTTGAGACTTATGCAAAGTATTGTGCCCATCGGATATGCTTTGCATTGTCGAACACTGTTTTGGCCTTAGTGTCATGCACAACCGTCAAAAAACGCGGTCCTAGATGTGTTATTCGACCAAGTACTTATGGGATGGGCACGCCACTTTGCATGTAAGTCAATAATACCTAGGTTGAGATGTGTGCAAATTATTGTGACGATCGGATATGCGTTGCATTGTCGATTAAGCATAAAACAACGTTTTTGCCTTAGTGTCATGGACAACAACCAATAAAAAACATGGTCCTAGGTGTGATATTCTAAAAAGTACTTGTCAGATGGGGGAGCCACTTTGCAAGAAAGTCAATTTCAACTAGGTTGATGTGCGTGCACATTATTGTGTCTATCGGTTATGCTTTGCATGGGGGATCACACATTATACACCGTTTTCCCCCTAGTGTTATGCACATCCGTCAAAGAACACGCTCTTAGGTTTATTATCATACCAAGTACTTATTGAATGGGCGTTCCACTTTGCATGGAACACCATACCACCGCTTTTTAGGCACGTGCAAAGTATTGTGCCCATCGGATATGCTTTACATAGTAGATTCAGTATTAAATACCGTTCTTGCCTTGGTGTCATGTAGAACCGTCAAAAAACACGATCCTAGGTGTATTTTTAAAACAAGTACTTTTTGGATGGGGATGCCACTTTGCACACAAGTCAATACTGCCTAGGTTGAGGAACGTGCAAAGTCTTGTGTCCATTGGATATGATTTGCATAGTGATCGCACATTATACACCATTTTGTTCCTAGTGTTATGCACAATCGTCATAAAATACGTTTGCAGGTGTGTTATCTGAACAAGTACTTATGGGATGGGTGCACCACTTTGTATGCAAAGTCAATAGACCTAGGTTGAGGTGTGTACAAAGTTTTGTGCCCGTCGGAAAAATGTAGATGCGATAATATTAGAAAGTTCTCGGTATGTGTATATGTATGTGTGTGTGGCAAACAATTTTGATACAACAAAGTAAACACCTAGTGCACAAATTATGCACTTCATACCTTGAGTATTGTGTCAAAATAAAAGCTGAAATAAGCTTTTTGATGAGGATAAATATGCCCTTGAATAAAAGCACAGTTGTTGTATGAACACAATAGGATCGCTTTGACACCTGTGATTTTGCCCACATGTAAGTTTGCAAATAGTATAAAAAATCATATAATAATATATTAATAGTTTGCAAATGTGTATAGCAAGTGAGTAATGGGAAGTGGAAGTGGGAGTGAGGAGGGAGGAGTGGAATGGGAGAGGGGAAGTAATAGGGGTGTATGATAATAAGTATAAAAAATAGTATAATAATATATTAATAGTTTTCAAATGGCAAGTGAGTAATGGGAAGTGGAAGTGAGAGTGGGGAGGGAAGAATGGAATGGGAGAGGGGGAGGTAATAGGGGAGTAGGATAATAAGGGAGTGAAATGAGTGAGGGGAGTTAATAGGGGATGAAAAAGAGGAGGGTGAGATGGGGAAATATGGGATTTTGGGAAATGGGAGGAGTATGGGACGTGGTGGAAATGTGGGATGGGAGTGGTGGCAATGGGGGAGGAAGAAGAAATGGATGGGGGGAGGGCCAATGGAAGATTGGGATGAGGGATGGGGGTCCAATGGGAGAGGGGGAGTAATGGGAGCCAATGGGACAGGGGAGAAATGAAAAGCCAATAGGAGAGAGGGGAGGAATGGAAAGCCAATAGGAGAGGAGGAGGGAAAACCTAATTTTTCTTATATATAGTCTTCCTTCTTCATTCGTTCTCCCCTCATTTCATTCATTGAAGCAAGAAAGCAAGAAAGCAAGGACCAGCCAGGGGGAGGGAGGGGAGGGAGGAGGGGAGGGAGGACGGAGGGGAGGGAGGGGGGGATCGTGGCGGCCGTGACGGCCGCCAGGGGGAGGGAGGGGAGGGAGGAGGGAGGGGAGGGAGGAGGGAGATCCTGGCGGCCATGGCAGCCGCCAAGGGGAGGGAGGGGAGGGAGGAGGGAGGGGAGGGAGCGGGGGGCGACGGGGTAGGGAGGAGCGGGGGCGGCGGGGTAGGGGGAGGCGAGAGGCGGGAGGGGGGGAGGCAAGAGGCAAGAGGGGGGGAGGCTTGGCGACCGCGGCCGCCAAGGGGAGGCGAGCGGGAGGGGGGGGAGGCGAGAGGCAGGAGGGGAGGGAGAGGCGAGAGGCAGGAGGGAGGGGGAGGCAGGAGGTAGGCAAGAGGCGGGAGGGGGGAGAGGTGAGTGGGAGGGGGGGGAGGTGAGCGGTGGGAGGGGGGGACATCCTAGCAGCCGCAGCCGCCAGGGGAGGCGAGCGAGAGAGGGGGGGAGGTGAGAGACGGGAAGGGGGGGAGGCGGGAGGGGGGCATCCTAGCAGCCACGGTCGCCAGGGGGAGGCGAGCGGGAGAGGGAGGGAGGCGAGAGGCGGGAGGGGGGGCATCCTGGCGACCGCGGCCGCCAAGGAGAGGGGAGCGGGAGAGGGGGGGACGAGCGAGAGGGGGGGGAGGCGAGGGGGGGGCATCCTAGCGGTCGTGACCGCCAGGGGGAGGGGAGCGGGGGAGTGGGGGGACAGGAAGGGGGGCATCCTGGCGGCCGTGGTCGCCAAGGGGAGGCGAGAGAGGGGGGGAGGCGAGAGGCGAGAGGGGAGGGCATCCTGGCGGCCACGGCCACCAGGGTGAGGCAAGAGGGGGGGTCGAGAGGGGGGGTCCTGGCAGCCGAGGCCGCCAAGGTGAGAGAGAGAGGAGGGACGGGAGGGACGGGAAGGAGGGAGAGGGGGGTCTTGGCGGCCGCGGCCGCCAGGGTGAGAGAGAGAGGAGGGAGGGGAGGGAGAGAGAGAGCGAGAGAGAGAGAGGGGGGGTCCTAGTGGCCGCGGCCGCCAAGGTGAGAGAGAGGAGGAAGGGGAGGGAGAGAGAAATCGGGAGAGAGAGAGAGAGTGAGGGGGGGTCCTGGCAGCCGCAGCCGTCAGGGTGAGAGGGAAGGGAGAGGAGGGAGGGGAGGAAGAGAGAGGGGAGAGGACGGAGGGGTGGGAGAGAGAGAGAGGGGGGGGTTCCTGGCGGCCGTGGCCGTCGGGTGAGAGGGAGGGGAGGTGAGAGGGAGGGGAGGGAGAGAGAGAGAGAGAGGGGGGGGTCTTGGTGGCCATGGCCGCCAGGGTGAGAGGGAGGGGAGGGAGAGAGAAGAGGGGGGGGGTGAGAGGAGTGAGGAGAGGGAGGGGAGGGAGAGAGAGAGAGAGAGGGGGGGTCCTGGCGGCCGCGGCCCCAGGGTGAAAGGAGTGAGGAAAAGGGAGGGGAGAGAGAGAGAGGAGTGAGAGAGAGAGAGAGAGAGAGAGAGAGAGAGAGAGAGAGAGAGAGAGAGAGAGATAGAGAAGAAAGAGAGAGAGAGAGGACTCCTGGGGGCTACGGCCCCCAGGGATGAGAGGAGAGTTAGAGGAGTAATGGAGGGAGAGGAGTGAGAAAGGGAGAGGGATGAGAAGATGTGATGGAGAGGGAAACACTAGTAGAGAGAGAAGAGAGATGAGAAGACTTTAGGGAGAGGGGAAGGTAAGTGAGCAGAAAGAGAGGAGAGATGAGAAGACTTGAGGGAGAGAGGAAGGTACACGACTAGAGGAAGGTTGGGAAGGTATGGGACTAGAGAGAGAGAGAGATATGCGATTAGAGAGGGAGCTCCATCGCATAGAGAGGGAGCTCCATTAGAGAGAGAGAGAGCCCACTACATAGAGAAGAGGAGAGGAGTAGAGGGAGAGAGGTCAAATTCTTACAAGAGCGACAAATAAGATGTAACTTAGGAAAATAATGATAGGGACTTACAAGAAGAAAGTATCAAGAAGAATGTTGAACACAAATTTGAATTCTTACAACTAAGAGTAGAACTATCACGAGCAAGAGCGACAAATAAGATTTGACTTACGAGAAGAATGAAAGGGACTTACGAGAAGAAAGTATTAAGAAGAATGTTGAACACAAATTTGAATTCAAAAGGAACATACGAGAAGAAAGTATCAAGAAGAATGTTGAACACAAATTTGAATTCAAATTTATAATGAATTCGAATTTCCCTCTCTTTTTTAAAAATTCAAATTTATGTGTGGGAGGAGTGGGCTAGTTTTTCTTATAGATACTCTTCTTTCCATTCATTCATTCTCATTCTCTCCTCATTTCATTGAAGCAACCAAGAGCGGAAGAGAAAGAATAAGCGGAGCCTTACTTTTTTCACTTTTTCCAGGTACTTGCATTCTTTTTCATTCGTCTTGTAATTCTTTTTCTTTACTTACAATTCTTTTTCAATTAGTTTCTTGTTAAAGTTTTTGAGTTCTATTTCTTAAAATTCGTCTTGTAATTCTTTTACTTACAATTCTTTTTCGATTAGTTTCTTGTTAAAGTTTTTGAGTTCTATTTCAATTAATTTCTTATTGAAATTTGTGTTCTAAATTTGGAAAGAGAGATAGAGAGAAAGAGAGAGCTAGAGAGAGAAAGGAGAGAGAGAGAGTGTGAGAGAGAGAGAGTGTGAGAGAGATAGCAGGAGATTAAGAGAGAAAAGAAAGGAGGGAGAGAAAGTAGGAGAGAGAGAGAGAGAGAGAGAGAGAGAGAGAGAGAGAGAGAGAGAAAGAGAGAGAGAGATTAAGAGAGAGAAGAGGGGCAGAGGGAGAGAGAGAAAACTCTGGGCGGCCGTGGCAGCTAGAGGAGGGGGGTTGTTTAGAAGGCATTACAATTCTTTTTAAATTAGTTTCTTATTTCAGTTTGAGTTTGTAAATTTGAGAAATGAGAGAGAATAGGGAGGGAGAGAAAGAGAGAGGAGAGAGGGAAAGAGAGAAATTAAGAGAGAGAAGAGGGGCTCTTGGTAGCCATGGCCACCAAACGCAGAGAGAGAATGAGAAATGAGAGAGGAGTAGGGAGGGAGAGAAAGAGAGAGAGGAGAGAGGGAGAGAGAGAGAGATAGAGAGAGATTCAGAGAGAGGAGGGGCTCCTTAAATGAGAGAGAAGAGTAGGGAGGGAAAGAAAGAGAGAGAGGAGAGAGGGGGAGAGAGATTAAGAGAGAGAAGAGGATCTCCTGGCAACCGTGGCTGCTAGAGGGAGGGAGAGAGTAGGGAGAGAGAGGGAGAGAGAGAGAAAGAGAGAGAGGGAGAGAGAGGGAGAGAGAGAGAAAGAGAGAGAGGGAGAGAGAGGGAGAGAGAGAGAAGTTTAAGAGAATGAAACGTGGCAGAGAGGAGAGAGGGAAAGAGAGAAATTAAGAGAGAGAAGAGGGGCTCTTCGCAACCGTGGCTGCCAAAGGGAGAGAGAGAATGAGAAATGAGAGAGAAGAGTAGGGAGGGAGAGAAAGAGAGAGAGGGAGAGAGACAAGAGATTCAGAGAGAGAAGAGGGGCTCCTTAAATGAGAGAGAAGAGTAGGGAGGGAAAGAAAGAGAGAGCTAAGAGAGGGAGAGAGAGAAGAGAGTCTCCTGGTGGCAATGAGAGAGAAGAGTAGGGAGGGAAAGAAAGAGAGAGCTGAGAGAGGGAGAGAGAGATTAAGAGAGAGAAGAGAGCCTCCTGGCAGCCGTGGCCACCAGAGGGAGAGAGAGAGAGAGAAGAGAGGAGGGAGACTTAGGGAGAGAGAAAGAGAGAGAGGGAGAGAGAGGGAGAGAGAGCAAAAGAGAGGGAGGGAGAGGGAGAGGGAGAGAGAGAGAGAGAGAGAGAGAGAGAGAGAAGAGAGGAGGGAGACTTAGGGAGAGAGAAAGAGAGAGAGGGAGAGAGAGGGAGAGAGAGCAAAAGAGAGGGAGGGAGAGAGAGGGAATGAAACTTCTAGCAGCCGTGGCCACCAGAGGGAGGGAGAGCGTCGGGGGAGAGAGAGAGAGAGAGAGAGAGAGAGAGAGAGAGAGATGAGAGAGAAGAGAGGAGGGAGACTTAGGGAGAGAGATAAAGAGAGAGGGAGAGAGAATGAAACTTCTAGCGGCCGTGGCCACCAAGAGAGGGAGGTAGAGAGAGAGAGAGAGAGAGAGAGAGAGAGAGAGAGAGAGAGAGAGAGAGAGAGAGAGAGAGAGAGAGTTCTCGCAGCGGTGGCCGCCAAGGGAGGGAGGGAGGGAGGGAGAGAGAGAGAGAGAGAGAATGAGAAATGAGAGAGAAGAGGGGAGGGAGAGAAAGAGAGATTAAGAGTGAGAAGAGGGACAGAGGAGAGAGAGAAAGGGAGAGAGGGAGGGAGGGAGGGAGGGAGGGAGGGAGGAAGGCTGGGAGAGATTAAGAGAGAGAATTGAGAGAGAGAGAGAGAGAGAGAGAGAGACATAGAGAGGGAAAGAATGACAAATCCTAGCGGCCAAGAGGATAGAGGCAGGGAGGTAGAGAGGTTGAGAGAGAGAGAGAGAGAGAGAGAGAGAGAGAGAGAGAGGGAGAGAGAGAGAGAAGAGGAGAGAGAGAGAGAGAGGAAAGAGGTGGAGAGAGAAATAATTACAAATCCTAGGGAGAGAGAGAGAGATGAAGAGAGAGAATGATAAATCGTAGCCGCCATGGGAGGGAGAGAAAGAGAGACTTGAGATAAACTAAGAAAGAGAATGAGTGGGATGAGGACAGAGAGGGAAACACATAAGAGTTGTCAGAGAGAGAGAGAGAGAGAGATTAAGAGAGAGAATGAGGTGTCTTGACTATGGCTACAGAGAGAATTAGGAGTCGAGAGAGAGAGAGAAAAAGTTCAAAGGAAAGAGAGAGTTTTATATATTTACATGTTTTATATTATACTTTTAAAAAATTATAAAAGAGTGAATTTATGGTTTGTTTTGAAGGTGAGATAATATTTTTATATATATTCATCTTTTAAATTGAAAAATGTTAACTTTTCTTTAGATACTTGTTCTTCATTTCTCTCACATGCAGGTTTAGCCTCTCCATCAAAACCCCTTCTTTTGCATATATAAGCCTCTTAAACCCCAACACATTAAAATGAACACAGAAAAAGAAATTATTTATTGCTTTTCTTCACTTCGACAATTGGTTTAGCATAGTTTAGCATAGATTAGATTGCCTTAGAGGAGAGACAATTCTCCAAGTTGCCAATCGAAGCCATGCTCAAATTTTTCTAACTAGTTCCTAATCGTTGTCAGTCCCTTCGCTCACATGCGGTTTAACACTCATAACATGCTATTAAATAAGACCTTTTACCATTTACTAAGAAGTTTATCAGTGGGCAGATTGCAGGAGCAGATAGCAGATATCAGTGGACAGATTACATATATCAGTGAACAAATTACATGTCATGGGACATATTGGAGCTTGATGATTATTGGTTATTTTTATTGCATTTGTATAAATATTTAAGCTCATTTATTGTCATAAAAAACCTTGTAAATCCTTCTAGGCTATTTTTTACATTTATTGCCATATGAAGCGCCTTGTAATAAACCCGACCATCTTGACCATTCACTATTGAATGAGTATCAGTGGGCTGCATAAGTGGATATCAGTGGAACTGTTTTTAGTGGGTAGATTGCATCAGTTGGGTATCAGTGCACAGATATCAATGGATAGACAGATTACATGTCATTACGAAGATTGAAGCTTTATCACTAGAGGGCAAATCAATGGATGGACAGATTACATGTCTTCACGAAGATTGAAGCTTTATCACTAGAGGACATTTTATTTCATTGTAAAGCTTTATTGGCTAATTTTTTTACATTTGTATAAATATTTAAGCCTCGTAAAGTCTTCTAGGCTATTTCCCACATTTATTGCTATAGAATACTTTGTAAAGCCCTCTCCACTATTGGTCACGTTTAAGCCTTGTAAAGCCTTTTGGGCTATTTCCCACATTTATTGTATCAAGCGTTGTATATTATACTTTACTTGTATGTATCTAAATTCTTCATTATCTTTTCTTGTAGGATTATGGAGCAATCAACTAATGTGGGGGCTATCCTAAATGACTCTGAGATTAGAGCATGGGCCTCTGATGTCACTTTGAATTTGAAAGGAAAGGAATATAGCCCCAATGGCTTTGGTAGGTGGACTCGATATCAAATGGGCAGAAGAGCTTGGTTTCTTCATCAAAAGAAAAAGAGACTCTTTCTACTTATGTCAAAAAGGGAGTTCAATGATGTTGAAGATCCATGGGATGCTACTTTCTTCAAAAAAGATATGACTTCAAGCCTTGTAGTAGGCATAATGATAGAGCCAAAAGAGACTTTTATGGATATTTTCACAAAGAGTTCAGATCTTGAAGTTGGCGGTCTTCATTTTGTTGTGTCAAGGAGAGACTCAAAGACCTTTGTGATGCCTCCTCCTCAACCATCAAAGTTTCTAGAGCTGCAAAGTGCATTGGAGGCTCTTGCATATACTTGGGAGCAATTTTTAGTGTGGTGGCAAAAAGGATGCATGCAAAGATAATGTTTCAAGAGTACTTTTAGGATGCACAATATGCTCCTCATATTCAAGGATCTTCAATGAAGGAGATCAAGCTCAGACTTTGATGCAGGGACAAGAAGAACATGCACACTGTCACAAACATGTAGAACATGAGCGCAAACTTCTAGAGCAAGAAATGGTGAATGTAACTAAGGATGATGAAACACAAGCCTTGAGTGCATGGGAAATTAAAAAAATTGAAGAAGATCAAGGTTGATCCACTGCAGTTATGCTAGAAGCTCTTACTAGCAAACCACGAAGTGAAATGCAAAAGGCTAGTACTACAAGAGCCACGGTTCCAAGCAGTAAAAAAAGGCATCGTCCCACTGTAGAGAAAGATCATGTGGATGAAAAACGGTTAAAAGAAGAGAAAGCTGAAGAAGACTCAGAACCCGAGGCTGAAGATGATCAGGATGAACTCACATCAATCAAAAATCTTAATCTGCGTCTTAATGAAGCAGTAACAGATGATGATGTGGGATATATCTGGGGTCAAAGGACGTGGTTTGTGAATGCCAAAGATGTGGAAGCTACAACTGTCTTTACTAATAGCCGAAGCCTTGATATATCCTATGCACTGCAAATATATGAGGCTTTGAGAGATGGAAAGAAACCTGTGGCAAGCAATGTGGTCTTGCACCCAATAATGTTTTGTCCAATCAAAAATAGCTTTCTAGATCAAATAACATTTACAGGGCCTACACATTTCGAGAAAACCTTCAGTCAATTCTTTAAAGACACTCTTAGAAATATTCCACATGAACAAGGCGAAGAGGCACAAGGTGAGAATATGCTAAAGGAAGCAAAGAAGGAATTCCTCCTTCATTGTAGATTCCAACCCATTGATGGTCAACATTGGGCTTATGCTTGTAATCAAATCGCAAAAGAAGCAAAGGAGGTCAAAAGAATCACTTCAGAACAATTTGCAAAGATAAGTTCATTCCATTATTATCCAGCAATAGTATATATATTCAAGCATGAGATCAAGTATTTGATTGAGCACAACATTGTAGGCCCATTAACCCATGCATAATGATCTCATTTAGGTTTGTCCTTGGGTTGAGGAGAAGCTCACGTAGTGTACTTTGGAATGATTACTTGGTTGCATGTATGTATAGAACAAAATTTTGATGTTTTTAAATGAATTGCTATATCCTATAGTCTTCACAATGCATGCTTCACATGCAACATAGCACTTGCAATGCTTTAACGGTCTCGTTCCAAATCCTTGTTCCATAATTATCTGCTCTCATGTTTAAGTTTGGAATGTGTACTACAACTTGAAGACAAAGTTTGCCGAATTCCGTTGAGCATAAGTTATGGTTCATGCAAGATACCCATATACAAAAAAGTCCATTAACCTCACAAAAAATGGCTACATCCAAGCAAACAATGACCCTTGGAGTGGATTTGGGTGCCTTATGTTGCCCAATAATGTAATATGAATTCTCTATGGACTATTATATGCTAATTAGGAGTGATACATAGGCTGTAATATCTCAGTTTTGGACTAGATTTGGTTGCCTTATGATGCCCAATCATGTGTGAATTCTCTCTAGACTGCTAAATGCTAATTTGGAGTGATGAGAATAAACATATGCATTGCAACACCTCAGCCTTATGTTGCCCAAGCCTCTCTAGGCTGCTATTGCTATAAATTTAAAGCTATGGTTTGCTATAAATTATGTGCTACTTGTAGGGTCAGGTTTGAGTTAGACCTAAGAGTACGTGGGCAGTCAACAAATTTCGAAAAAGGTTTGCATAAGGTCCTCTTCATGCAACACTTACACCAGTGTAGAAAGGATTGTACTTGGGGATATTAAGATGTGCCTTTTCCTTTTTAATATATTATCCATCATTGCTCTTTTATTTGGGTGATTTTGAGTATATCTCGCTTTGGACTGTTGTCAACATACAACAAAAGAAAAGAAACCAAGCAAGGTTGTGAGATGATGGAGATCCTTATAGGTTTATGGATGGTATGCACACTTGAAATGTTTGAAAAAATATCTTTTTGTTGAAAGTACTTTGGTCAACATGTATGCCAAATGTGGCTCAAATGTAGAGTCTTGGAAAGTCTTTGATAAACTATGACTTCGAAATATATGTTGTGTCATGGATTCACTCATTGCAGGCTATGCAGAATAGGGTAGTTAGGAAGCATTGAAATGCTTGAATAGATGCAAATGGAGGGCATCTCTCCAATTGTTGTCATGTTTGTTTACTCTTTCAAAGTGCATGGAAGCATAGGAGCTATAGGCCAGGGCCATCAAATACATGCTAGGATTGTACAAACATGGATATTATGATAGAGATCTCTTTGTTAGCAATACTTTGTTAGACATGAGTGCCAAAATGTGGCTCGATTTTATAGGCACAACAAGACAATGAGGAAAAGCTAAAATGTTTTGACTAGATGCAGGTGGAAGGGGCTTTTTCCCAAAAGCTATTTGGGGCTCGATGAGGTTGGTGGCCGGGTTCATGGGCTAAGGGCTGTTGCTAGCAAGTGGCCAAAGGAATGCACATCGGGAATAAGAGAAGTTGTTGCCTTCTTGTGTAACAATCTTTCCATTTTTAATTGAGGATACTTTTGCACATGTAATATGTGCTTTGCTTATGGTAATAATTATGTACTAGGTTGATATGATCGTGAATGCTACTGTTAAGCTGAATGATTTATGTTCTAGGGGCTATCTTGTAGCAAGTAATTATTTTTTGGATGATATGATCTTGTGTCTGCTAAGAGTCTCTTAGTATAAATTCTCATGTCTCAACTTCCATGAGGATTTTTTTTTGCTCTTTGTATGGGAAAAAATAGGATTCTCTATATCATTACTAGTTTGTAACTAGGAAGCGTGCAAACTAGAGAAAATGGAACATTCCCTAGTTGGCCTATCTAGGGAATCATTCCCTATCTAAAGAAATTAATTGCCTTTCCATAGATATGGAAATTCATTTCCTTTCTCTATATAGGCAATGAATTGCTCTAGATCGGGAATGATTTCCTAGATAGGCTAGCTAGGAAATGTTTCAATTTCTCTGGGTTGCACACGTCCTAGTTACATTCAGTTTTAACTAGTAAATGATATAGAGAATCCTCTTTTGTTGCTATATAGAGAATAGTGAAAAGTTCCTTGTAAGGATTGTGTTACAAGTACACACTCCTTACACATAGCAAAATGAGTGTGTAAGTACCCTTGGAGTACACATATCAAAAGGAAAAAAAAAAAGAAAAAAGTTGAATATTTTCCAAACTATGAAAAGTTTTATGTGAAAAAAATACTACATAGTTTCATATAAATTTACTAATAATTACATATAGCTTTCTTACTTGAGATTTTGTTACCATGGTGGTATAGAGAGAGTGCACAGACTCCAGTTGGGCGACAAAGTTGATGTCATGAACATAAAAAAGAAGATAGTTGCAAGGGGTTTCTTAATATAAGTAAAGACCCTTAAAGTAGATGGCATTGCCAAATAGTAGGAGAAGGATATCACACAATTAACAGCAAGTCATGAAAAACGACAACGAGTCATGAGTTGTCGTTTGCAACAGGCTATTATGATTTTTCACTAGTCTTAAACATTGATTAATTTTACAATCTTTTGGAGACATTAATGAGAACTATTTTCATAACTTTTACAAAATAAGCATAGTTTCAAACTTCTATTGAAAAATGCACATATTGCTAATTGAAAGGTGAAAAAATTTCTACTTTTCACATTAAATGACAAATAAAAAAAAAACAAGATCAATGATACAATTTGATATTCTTTGAAACAACTAATAATTCATGCATGTCTACGTAAAGTATAATACATTACTTACTTAGAATTACAAAAATGTGCTTTTTCTTCTACAAAAACTTTATCCCAATCATTGAAGTTCATCCTTATCATTGAATTAGAGAATATATGTGGTTTTAAGATAAGTAGGTATATGTTATCCATAGACAAAGAAGAGGCTTGTTGAAGAAAATATTTCGATAGATGTAGAAAGAAAATCAAATATCTGAACGGTCAAATTTTAGACGATTGGGAGTAGTACAATTTAGTGGTTTACTTTATTTTGATCTAAATATGAATCATGAAGATGAAAACTGTTGTCTTTTTAAAAATGATGTAAATCTAGATTCTGGAATCCAAAACAAAATTTTCATCTGAAAAAAGGAAAATTTCTTACATGAGTGAATGCAAATGTCATTCTAGTATAAGAAAAAGCATTTCATCACGTTAAACTTTCATCAACGAAAAAAAATTTCCTCCGACAAAAATTAAAAGTTTTACGTAAGGAAGTTTTTTGAATGATATTTTGGTTTATTCATAAATCAAAATTCATCTTTTTTCATATGAAATTTTTATTCTATTGACAAAACTTTACTTTTTTTCAGACAAAAAAATCATTATGTTCACGCTTGTTAACATAGTGGATTCCAAAATCCAAAAGTTCATGAATTTTTCAAAAAGACTTCAACCGCCTGCGACAAGATTTTAGCATGAAATTGAGGCCGAATAAGATATGCAGTGCCACCACGCCCTCTGCACGGGCAATTAGAGAAAAGCTGATAACCCGAAACCTGCAAGTCTATCAAATCTTGATTGCCATTTTTAAGCTCTTGAAGGCAAAATATATCTGGTTGATGCCTATGAAGAATCTGAAGCACCAAACGACGCTTCCAAGAGGAACATGCTCCTCTAATATATATTCCATGAAATGCTAGAAATCGTTGAGAAAGATCAGGTATTTATCTACACCACCTCAAGTGGCCGATCCTCGTCGTCCTCCATTAGCTCCATAAGAGGCGCAAACAAATTTGCAAAGGGAGCCGATTTTCAAGCATGACCTTTAATAGAACGGAAGGAATTCGCCTTGTTTGGCCTGGAACAGCTTGGCCCTTTAGTCGCCAACTCTTGAGCACGTGAACCCTCCGAAACATCAGCATGAATATCGTAATGAAGGTTCCGTTCCTGCATTTTCCGTACGACAGTCTCCTTGCTGGGTCCTGAGGTAGTTCCGTCGCTTTGCTTCCGTAGTTGAGATGCAAAACGATCTTTGGCAGTGGCACCCAAATGTACAGCCCCTCGTTTACCATCAGCTTGCTGTGTGGCCTTACCAAGAGTATCTACTCCCTGCGCATGCACAAGCTGGATGTCTTGCGCACCGGTATGACTAAGGCCAGCAGTATGACTAAGGGCAGCGTGCTTGTTATCAACCTTATGAACTGGAGTATCATCAATTACAGGAGCTACGACTTCCTCCCGTCGAAGAGGACAGTTACGTGCAAAATGAACAGCCTTTTTGCAGTGATAGCATGCATCAGGGAACAGCCCAAAGGAGACTAGCCATTTGGTGTGACGAGCTCTAAGAAATTCGGTGTCCTGTCGTTGATCCCATAGAATGCAGACTTTAGGAGAAGATTTCTTGGTCTGAACAGGTGGAACAATATAAAGCACACGCCCAAGCGAGGCAGCAATGTTTTCTAGCTCGTGCATATACAACTCGTTAAGATTTGGAAAATGGACCCAAACCGGGCATTCATACATAAGCACCTCGTCCGGAGTAAAGGTTGCAGTCCACGGGATAGGATACACCAAATTGCCTCTGAAATATAGGAAGTAAGACCGATTACGGTCTCAATCACACACACACCCACGAGGTGATGCCAAGAGGTACACACCGATTGGTAGCCGTCATGCACAAGAACTATGTATTGGACACATTAACAAATCAATACAACAATCTATTCTACATATGCGCACGACCCTCTGAATTCTGCATGGTATCAGAGGCCGGGCTGGGCCCAAACCATCCACGCTTCCGCAAATGGAAGGCTTTCCTGCTGAAAGTAAGGGCTTGCTTTCAGCCCTATGAAAGACATTGCAAAGTCATCAGCCTGCAGCCCCAAGAAGGGCACGAAGGAAATGGTGTCCTGCCACCAGAAAGTGCAGAAGACAGAAATGGGCAACAAGACCACATGTCCGCAACCTCCCAGTCAACAATCGTGGAGAAGACGGGCAAGAGAACCTTGACCTGCAAATGGCGAAAAGCCAAGTCCCTCAACGAAGGGCGAAAAGAAAAAGCAGATGACGATCTGCATCCCTTATCGAAAGGGCAGAATCAATCTACAGGAAACACAGACCTGCAGAACAAAGGGCAACAAGACCTTGGCCTTGAAGGCCTCCTCCAGCCCAGTCGTGGAGAAGGAAAGGGCACAAAGACCCTAACCGTCACAAATGTAGGCGATGGCCAACTGCTGCCAGAAAATGCAGAACCTAACAAGGGCCACAACCCACAAGACAACTCCCATGACCTCTTCAGAGGAACCAACGCAGATCTCAAACCAACGCAAAGACGAGCGATCCATTCATTCGTTGCACCCCTTGTCAATCGCAAGGTGAAGAAGAAGACATCGCTCCTCCTTTGCCTCACAATTCACACTCCCGGTGAGCAACAAAGCAATTCCCCTAATCAAAAAGATCATGCACACAAAACAGAGTATCGTGTTGGCGCTGAAGACAGAGATGGAGATCCTGACAAAGATCCTAATGATGACGATGAAGCAGTTGATGATGATCCGTAACATGAAGATGTTTCAATCGCTGATCAAGACAAAGGCAACACAGGCAACGCATCTGCGCATGCAGATTCTAGTGCAACTGATGATGAAGGGAGCGAACTCCAAGGTGACAATCTTGCTGCTAACGATTCTTACGAAAAGGGAGCCTATAAAATAGATCTAAACAGTGATGGAGAAGGCTGTGAACAAATCAATGAAGGCACTCAGCTTGCAGATCGTGATGATCTTGGCAATTCCAATAACGCTAAGACGGAACATGACATGGACGATGTAATCACTCTGTGTGACAAAGCACTCGAACAGTTGGGAGATAATTTGATTGTTGTTGCAGATGATCAAGATAAAACATGCAGCGATCTCCAACATGAAGGAGTTGATGAATATTCCGGTGCTCAATCTGATGCAGATGACACTGATAACGCAACAAAAGAAGGTTGCACTGAGGACTCTGATCATGAAGATCCTAATGAGCATGTCGAGTCAACCGAAGGTGTCATATTCCACGCCTCCATTGAAATAAAAGAAGCAGCTATCGCAGGCAAATTGGTTGAAGCCCACGCAACGGAAGAAGGCACGAATGAACAAGAAGCTGAAGATCAAGGAGTCGGCAGTGCAGCAGCAGGCGATGCAAATCAAGACTTTAATATAGGTAGTGCTCATGAAAACGAAGCAGATGGTGCTCATGTAGACAGTATAGGTGACGAAGGAGCAGATTGTGAAGATAACATTGCTTATGACGTTGTTGCTAAAAAAGAAGCAAGGGAACCCCGAGCAGATAGCACTGGACAAGCCAGATCTCCAAACACTGCATCTATACATTCAAAGGTGGACAGGGATAGATTCGATGCTTCAAGCGCATATGGTAAAAATGATCCAGAGGACAGTGAAGAAGCTGTTGAAAATCAGGCAAAAGAAGACGACTCCAAGATAACCTCAACACTTTCCTTGCTTTTACACATCTTGAGGGGGAGTGTTGGTGTACAAGATGGTGAAAAGCATTCCTCGCAAGTACTAGACAAGATAACCTTGTTGCTGCAAAAGACACGGTTCAAGATGAATTCGGAGCTGCAACTATTCTTCCTCATGCGATCCGTTTTAGATCTTGGATAGCATTGCATATGCTATATCTTATAGCATATAGTTTTTTCTTTCTCTGCAAAGCACCACAATATGCTGGGGGTGCATCTCAATTCAAATAAAGCTCCAACTCTATTACTCTTAAGACCTTAATGATCTTAAGGGGGAGTATATGAAGTAAGACCAATTAAGGTCTCAATCACACACACACCCAGGAGGTGATGCCAAGAGGTACACACTGATTGGTAACCGTCCTGCACAAGAACTATGTATTGGACACATTCACAAATCAATACAACAATCTATTCTACCTATGCGCACGACCCTCTAAATTCTACATGAAAACTACGGAGCACGTGAGCAGCCAATCCCTTTCAGCTTAAGTTCCCACTAAAGCTTGGAAAAACCCCTTCCAATAAAGCGATGGAGTCTATTGTATTGTCTATATAGTTTCTCAGCATCAATGCTGACTTTAGCTTTGAGTACTCTATCAATATTCAGCCCTGTAACCTGGCGAACCTGTTGCTGCTTGTCATTAAGCTCATAAATATCTCTAGCTAGACAGCACAAGGTAGCTTTATCCATCCCACCCTCAGCTTTTTTGTCTTTTTCAACATAAGTATCTTGTACAACAGATAAGTCCATGGGAGGCGTGAGAACCTCCTGCGAGGCCTTTGTTATCTTGCTCAATGGGTCGTCATACTCTAAGTTAGTGCAATGTGAAGGGAAATGGCATAAGGAGGTCATACACAGTGTTGTCAAGAGAAGCCTACGTTCCTATAATACAAGGCTAGATGCACTTATGAGGGGTGTGTGGCTGGCCTTCATCGCTTTCTTCCACTCGCACTTATGAGTGGTGTGTGGCTGGCACCTAGGTGGTTGTCCTCCCTCTCTCCTGGCAATCTCGTCTAGTGCTTGCCTCTTGTTGGCAAGGATAGTGGTAATCTTTGTCTTTGCCCATTTGTCAGTGAACTCAACACGTTCTGGATTGGGATACCTCCTGTGTATAGTCTTGCTGGTATCCTCAACCAAAATTTCTTTCTGATCTTTAAATGCAATAAAGCAATCTCTATAGTTGTTATGAACTACAGAGTGCATGAGACATGACATCCTTCCCCCATGCATTCTGCAAGATGCCGCCCATCTGAGTGATATCATGGTAGATCGTACCATCACCCTCTAGCACATGTGCATCTGAATCCTCCCTGACCCCAAAGCACTGTGCCATGCATCTTGTGCTAGAGCTTTCCCAGTCGTTGACGCAAGGAAAATAACATGTTTGTAAATAGGTTGTCTATCAACCAATGGTGGATAATAATAGGTAGTGACACATCATACCTATTACACCATATTCCAAAGTGATGTATAGTACATCTACTAATATGGAGCGTATGGAGGATGCTCATGGCCATGGAGGTGATGAGGATGATCATGATACGAGAGAGGAGTATGATCATGACATAGGAGATACAGATATTCAGGGCCATTACACGAGGACGAGCCTGCCATTGGTGATGCTGATTTCAATGAGCACAATAGCATAAGTAGTAGTGGGATGAATGTATTTCTAGATCTCCACATTGGTTTGGATATTGAAGTAGATAGTTTGGTAAGGGTTGATCTCATTGAGGATGAGACTAAACCGTAACCCATCATTGTATCATCCAAATTTCTTACATATTGGCAAAACTTTTTTTAATATATTGTCTCATTCTCCTCACCTCACTTAATTTTTATATATGTGCATTTGGCAAAAAGCATATTATCATGTGTGACATGTGCATAGCATTGATTTTTTTAAAAATTATGTGCTTTGGTAATCATGGGCCATGTTGGAAAGAAGTGATGTACATTTATCAGCCTGCAGCACAATTTTAAACTCTGCTATGCATTTATAAACATGTCTAAATGCATGTTTATTATACAATGTAGCTGTGCTATTAAATGTGCCCATAGATGTGTTAATAACAGCACTAATAGACACGCCCGTGTTTTCATTAAATTATCTACGCTTATAGACGCACCCACTATTTTGCATGTTTATGAAGCACGTCTATGGATGCTTTGTGTTGTTGTGGGCCAATTTGCACCTTTCATTAGCATTTAGTGAAATATATTTATTTTTGCCCAATGATGTGGTTTACTATTTTCTTATAAAATGGCTTACTCAATTGGTGGGCTCATGTAAAAAAACTTAAATACATGTTGATAATAGGTCCATTAGATCATTCTTTAAAATACCTTCCTTTCACATCGTGTAAGTTAATCAAGTGGTGGGCTCGTAAGAGCATAATATTTAACATTAACTCAACAAAGGCTTTACATCTTCCCACATATTATAACCATACAATATAGCATGAAAGACTAATAGAGACCAAATTGAGTAGCATCCATCTAGTATCATGGAAATCATGCTCATACAAGTCAATAATATTGTGCATCTAATCCACAAGCTCAATCGTTGCAAAGAATACATAATGAGAAAATTCAATTGATGAAGATTCTTAGGAAATGAGAAAATTATGGGATAGATAAATAGTTTTTTTGGACCATCAATGTAAATGTGGAAGATTTCTCCCTAGTTTTGGAACACAGTACGTGCGTGCATGCAAGACAAATACTATTGATTCAATCATGAAAAACTATATAAAGTAAACTTTAAAAGCATTTTCTATTTGCCACTGAAATATAATTATATGCACTTTCATCAGAAACTCTCTCTCTCTCTCTCTCAACTAAAACTTATCTCTAAAGTCATTAAAAAAGAATGTTACCAAAGATAAGAAATATCATTTTGCATATGCTTCTTCCGCATGTCATCGCATAGGCTTCTATTGCATATGTGGTGACTGGTATGCAAGTTTGCATGCTCTTGAGTAAATGAACTTGTTCAAGAGAACTATAATTGGCATTACCACCGAGAGGCCTATGCAATGGCAACATGGAAGAATCAAGTCTCTAATGTTTTTGAAAGAATTAGCAACTAGTCACATTAGTATTCAAACATATACTAAAATAAAACACATAAAGAAGAGCCAGACAAATATTGGGGGAATACATTTTTGAAAATGGAAATGTTAGAAAATTAGGCGCTCGTTTGGGTTTCCGACAAAAAGCTAGTCACCCATGATTTTTTTTTTTGAAGAACCTATTTTGATTGCCAAAAACTTCCAAACTTTGACAACCTATGTCATTTGATTAATAAATCCAAATAAGGACAAATAGCATATCTGTTAGAAAGTGCACACTCATGAGAATGCAATGAGGTGCAAGAAAGAAAGAGGATGGAACCTCACCTACTAAGACTGATGCATGGCAATTGTGAAAGGGATAAAAGACCATATTAGATAAAGTGCAAAAAAAAAAGGCATCTTGGGAATTTTGAAAGTGGTTGGTTTTCATTAAAGTTGGGAATTTTGCATTGATTATGGGAATATTCCATTAATTAACTTCATTGTTTAAACTTCATTGACTGTGGGAAATTTCATTACTTCTAGGGATTACAAGAGACAGTGAAAATCATAGAATTAGTGATGCTAATAAACACCATCCATTTGAGGATGCAGTGGATTGCTGGGGGTGTTGATAAACACCATTTGAGGATGCAGTAGATTGCTAGGGGTGTTGATAAACACCAATTGATGATGTTAATAAACACCATTTGAGGCTGGTTTGGGTCATGCTTGGATTGGGATCATCCAAAACTGGCTCGGTGGTTGGAACTATAATATATAATTTAGCTAGTTTTTTTTTTGCAGTAAAAGACATAGTAACATTCCATTAAAGAGAAAAGAAAAGTATACAAAGTAAGGAAAAAAGGCAAGAACCTTAGTTCCATATTCTCCCTATAATCCTAAGATTCTCATTTTTTTTGCCAAAAAAGTGTATAGCTCTTTTAATGTCCTCTATTATGACCATGGTGAGGTCTACAATGGACCAAGTTGTTTCTCTATTTCCACACATGCATGATCACAAAGCCTTTGACCATCTGCCAAAATTCATGTACTAAGGGATCAATCATTCCATCCAAAAAGAGCTATTTTCCATCTGAGTTTCATGTGTCTCTGAGCCCTTGCAAGACTGAGGTTGATCTGCCTCCAAATTTCTTTTGTAAAGAAATAGTCCCAAATAAGGTGCATATGAGTCTCCTTTCCTATTTTGCAGAATAGGCATACTAGAGCAACGTTTGGATTACCCTCACAGGCATTTTTCCAATAATCACTCTCCAAAGTAGTAAGTTCAGTTTAAAAGAAGGGGTGGCCTTCCACACCCTTCTGAGCCTAGCAGCCCAAACTACCAATCTATCACTCGGGCCATGGAATTTCCATTGCATACTAGTAGCCAAAGGGGCACATAGAGAATCCATTTCTTTGAAGTCCTTTAGACCTACTTTCGAGAATGGTTCGCCTGAGCGGGGATGTTTTTATCGAAGCTATGCTTATATATTAATATCAAATCTTGGCGAAAGTTTTCAAGATCATTTTTTAAGTTTCACAATATTAGTAGAATGTAGTACTTTTTTATATATATCCTTTGGAATTTTGAAGGAAAAAATATAAATCTTGGCAAATTTTTAAATTTTTTTGCATAAAAGTTTCAAATTCCGGCGAATGTTTCAAACATTTATTTTTATTAGGGCATACAAACTTTCGACGCCAATATAAAAGTTTAGCTTCTTAACTAAACTAACTTGAAAAAATCATCCATGCGCCTGAGCTCTAAACAAACCCCCCAGAGCTCAATTCTTCTTGCAAAAACTGGCTAATTGGCCAGTCATCCTTACCTTACTCATTAGGATTCATACTATCTGTCCCTCGTGAGCAAACAAGCCAAATCTCTTCTCTTTATTTGCTTAAATGCTCGATTTAAGGGGATTAACTACCCGTGTCAAGATGCGATACTATCATAATTCTCTAGTAAGAGTCCTCAATTAGAGGTTCTCACAAGGTTAATTCAAATATGGAAAGTTAAGTCTAAGGGTGGCGCTTGGGGAGGTTTGAGATAACTTCATGGTAATGCATCCCTTGGGAGATCTTTGTGGTTGATGGACTGGTCACTTAACATTGGACCTACGCTTCTGAAGAGCCACCCATGGATGGCAGCTAGGTTGTTTAGAAAAGGGCTTCATACCTTTTACTAGATATGGGATCTAGGAAATGGTTGGAGCTTGCAAATATCTTGATCAATCTATACTAGCAGTGGCTTCGTACCTATGGCAAAAAGCAAGGGTGCCAAAGGGAAACCTTGTTGTATTGATCTTTGCAAAGAGAACTTCTGATAGTGATACACGTTTATTGATACTATTGCCCAAGCATTTGAAAATAGCATGTTGACCAGCCTCCAAAACCCTTCCCAAACCCAAGTGCATCCAGGCATCATAGCACAAATTCCCATGGATTGGATTTTCATGTTACTAGATCTAACTAGCCAAGGGTCCCCTAAGCCTAAAAGTAAAGTGGGGACTTGAACCTACTCTATTGCTTTTTGGAAGAAGGGTGTGCAGTTATTTTGCAAGTACCAAGCCATTGTCGGCTGGAATTTGCATAGCTTTTCTTCATGACTTACAGGACATTAAAAATCGTAGGTTGGGAATTTTATGCAAGCCTTTTCTTCCAATGACTTGCTTGGATAGTCTTCATGACTTGCTCTGTACACAAGGAGCATTTGGATACCTATGGATCAAATGTTGAGGTGCCATACAATGCACCACCATCCAAGATGGATATGATTTACTACTATTATAAATAACTTATGATTTTATGACATTGATAACAAGTGGAGTTGCGCTTTGAAGCCTACATCCCCATAGTTAAGGGTTCTTGTCCTAACTTGTCCTTGTTGTGGATAGATGTAGGTGAATGGAGCTCCTTCAACATCATGTGGTATTTTGTATAGAAAAAGATTTCATTTTTTATATCTTAAGAGATAGATCCTTCTATTGAAGTTTGTCTTGTGTCTTCTCATCTTGAAAGGATTGAAATGCACAACAACACAAAGCAACTATAGACGCGCTTGGTAGATGCACAAAATAACGGGTGCGTCTATAGGCGTTGCTTTAGTAGAGGAATTACGAGTGCATCTACAAGTGCGTCTAACAACTCGTCTATTTGCGTGTCTATTAACATGTTTAATTGCGCATCTAATCTGAGAAAATACGGGCCCGTCTAACATCGCATTTATCCGCGCATCTATTTACGCATGTATTAACGCATTTATTTGCGCGTTTACATTGAGAATTAGATGCGTAGATAGACACAAACCAAAGAATACAGAAAGTGAGATTTTGGTATACATCATTGCTTTCCAAACATTGCCCATGATTACCAAAGCACATAATTTTAACAGAACATCAATGCTTTTTTGCAAGCCCACATATACAAGAATTAAGTGAGGTGAGGAGAATGAGACAATATGTAAAATAGTTTTGCCAATATCAATGATGGGACTACGGTTCAATCTCATCCTCAATGAGATCAAACCTTGCCAAACTATCTACTTCAAAATCCAAACAAGTGTTTAGATCTACAAATACATTCAACCCACTACTACTTGTGCTACTCATGTGCTCATCAAAATCAGCATCACCAATGGTAGGCTGGTCCTCATGGGTAATGGCCTCAATATCTGTATCTCCTATCTCATGATCATCCTCCTCTCTCGTATCACGGTCATCATCATGTCCATGGCCATGATCATCCTCCATACGCTCCATATTAGTAAATGTACTATACATCACTTTGGAAGGTGGCATAATAGGTATGACATGCCACCATCTATTATTATCCACCATTGGTTGATAGACAACCTAATTCAAACACAAATACAATCATGTTATTTTTCTTGCATCAAATATTTAAAAGCGAGTATTTTTATATGTGTGCACAGTACTTGTTCACATTGTTGCGGTAGTACTAGTGTGTCCTTCCTACTTTGCCAAAGCTTTGTGGAGTCAATAGTTACAAAGCCACTTGCATGGCGTTTGATTGTTGCATTAGGGCCTCTTTTCACCACGTCCTTAAACCACTTTACATCCAAAACATACACAAAGAAGCGTTGAAAGTCAAGCTTAATAATATCTTGGATTATGCCACAATAATCATCCATGGCTCCATTGGCTCCCTCAAAGCTAGCAATGATGCCGCAATCTTGTGTGTTTCTCTTATCATCAATCCGTTGTGTTTGAAAATGCTTGCCCTCATACCATATAGCATTGAACATAGTGCACTACACCAAGAAAAAATCAATTAAATAAGCAATCTAAATTATTGAAAGCTCCTAACTTATGCATAACATTCTATATACCGACCTTGCTCATGCATCCCCTAGCATACTCCCATTCTTCCATTGTGATATGCATCCCCTCATCTTTCTCTGCTTTCTCCATTTCATCAAGTAGCCAATCCTTTGGAAGTGCTCTTAGATACTGAGGGTATGGCACACGAGATCCGTGGTGTGTACGAAAGAGGGCCCTTTCTTCTTGTCTTCTTGCCTTTGCATCCTCATATCTTGTCACCCATCTTTTCATCACATCACTATTAAGCATGCAAAAGAGGTTGATACTATTATGCAACTCCGTGTCTATTACTTTGTTGCGTCCTTTCCCTTGAGGCATAATAGAGATCATCCTTAGGTCTTCATCATCTCTCCATAGTCGTGGGAGAGTCTAGCTATCCACATCAACAAGAAACTCAGAAATATATACAAGTGACTCTTGTACCAACCAACCCTCGGCCATGCTACCTTCGGGTCTTGCATTTTGTCTCATGAAGCCCTTCAAGGTCTTCATGAAGCGCTCGAGGAAGAACAACCATCGTGCATGTATAGTACCACATATAGCAATCTCATCCACCAAATGCACTATAAGATGTAGTTGGCTTGTGAGAATAGAACGTGGAAATGTCTCCTCCACTAAACAAACCACCTCCACTGACATAACTCGAGCATTCTCAAGCGTGGTGGGATCTATTTCCTTTGAGCTCACATACCTAGAAATAAAAAAGTACACCATATTAGCAATATGCATTCAAACTTGCATGGAGCATTGATACGCATCATATTTTGTATCATGTAAAGTATACGAATTGTAGTAATAGCGCGCTTCACCGTCGCCATCTCTAGCTTTCATTAGGGAAAAAGGGAACTCATTTTGGGGCCCTGTAAGAAATTCACTATTTTTTGATTTATTTCTCTCCTAAAAGACCTCAAAAATAGTAAAATACGGAAACGTGGCTCAGAACTATCAGTAAGGACTACAGAACTGTCAATTCAAAAAGGAATAAGATAATATTTTGTCTGACTAACACGATTTTGCATTTAATATCTCCTTAGATTTTTTTTTGTTTACCAAAGATTCTGCATCTCTTTGGCCGACGTGTGCAGGCCTTTCATAAAGAGTCCATCATTGAACTTGGTGATTGCAAGTTTTCAAAATATTCACATGGATACCGCCACACTTCCACGATTCATGTTACAAAACGACTATGAGATTGAAAAACAAACTTCACAACCTCAGAAGCACAAAAAATGGCCGATACTAGTGAGTCACTATCTCAGAAGAAGCGATTACACCATCTTCACATCGACTTAGAAGAACAATATGCTCCAGCACAAAAAAGACGAAAGGATACAGTGCTGAATGCTCAACAGCGGGAAAATATGAGAAGAGAAGGGCTTCAACATATTGACTTATGGTGCGATGGAAGCATATATCCAAAATGTCAAGTAAAAAACTCTACACCTCCATTAATCAATCCCACCACATTACTGAGGTTTGCCGGCGATGGACAAAATGGACTTCTTGGTTATATTTCAGCGCAGTCTGCATTTGCGGAAACGTATAAAATGATGTACCTACAAGAAAAGGGGGCCAAGATACAAAAGATAGCCATTCGTGCAAAATTGGAGTAGCAGTTGCAGAATGAAATTGAGGAGCATTCAAAGAGTAAAAAAGAGTTGACAAGAGCAAGAAAGAAGAGAACCGTGCTTGGAGACAGACTACGTAGCAGGAATATTAAAAACATTGCAAATTTGAAGGCTGGGACTGGTGGATGCAAGCGACGAATTCAGGAAGCAAGGTTAGATTGAAATTTATCATTTTGTATACTCAAAAAGGCTCTCTTCCGACTATATCTATTTCGTCGATTGTCGCAAAATAAGAATGGAGGTGCTGAATGATATAGTCATATTGTGTTGTTACTACAGGAATTATTGGAGCCTGCAAAAGAAAATATGGACCCGAACCTTCTTCCTGTTAAACAAATGAAAGGATTGCTTTCTTGTGGTGTAGCAAAAGGTTTGATTGAGGAAAAAAAATACAAAACAGTCAAACGCAATGTTGTAGAGGACTTTGTATCCAATAATCAAGTTGATGGCACTATAATCCAAGAGGCTCTTGATGTTAGTGGAGTTAGCAGGAAGGGATATAGTTCGATTTTCCATGCGATATCCTCAACTTTGAAAGATCAAAGGATTAAACGAGTTTTATTGCCAAATCCAGCAACCGTGTGGAGGATAAGAGGTCATTTGAATGAAAGTATAGATGAATTTATTGGGCAATATATCCATATTGAAGAAATATTTCATGGTGTTAAAGGAACCACTGTGTATGATCCTTGGAACAATATATTTTTAGATCTGCAACAACTTCAAAAAAGAATGGTCGAGTTTTATGGAATAACATCTGAGGAGTGCAAAGGCATTTTGAAATTTGTTATTAAACTGGATGAGTGTGAGGTTGTAAAGGAAAAAAAAATGGAAAGAGTTACTATTACATTGATGAATGGAGCAATTGATACATCATTGACTGAAGCAAGTTCGAAGTATTTTAGTGTGCAGTTAGAGAAACACATATGGTGGTTAGGCTCGTATGATCATTTTTTGTTTTATACTTGATTTTGGTCATTGTTTTCAAATCTGTTATAGTAATACTTTTGTTTTCTATAATCTGGCAGGTGAAGACCGAAGACCATGAAACACTAGATTGGGTGTTTCACCACACGGAAATACCCAGAATAATCAAAAGACAAGTGCAAGGCGAGAATCTCCATGTTGCAAGAAAAGGTGATTTTCAAGTAGAGTGGCACATGGCCGGGGATCTTAAAACACTTAAGTGCATGTATAACATTAGTAAAGGAGGGAACTCAAAGTCTCCTTGTCTTTACTGCAAAGAATCAGCTCAAGTAATGGATTCAAAATGGTGGAAGAGAGCACCTAATAGAGATAAAGTTGACCCTGACTTCAAGGCCATTCTGGACATTCCACTATGTAATGTTCACATCTGCACATTGCATGGTCTATGTTGAATTATTGAGAAATTGGTATTTTTATATATTGGATTTGCTTGGAAACTCCGCCCCGAAAAAAATAGAAAGGATGCTCTTCAAGCATTGGAAAAAGTGTTATCCGATATAGGTCTGCATGGAGGAGATGTTCAAATCACAAAGGATCTTAAAAAGTCTACCAATGGCAAGGACGTACCAATCAAGCCCTCTATTGGTGGTGTTAAGGCAAGAAGATTCTTGTCTCGACCCAAACACAGTAAGCAAGTAAGGCAAGGTAGAACATTTTCAAAGATTAATTATGGATTGTGGAAGCAAGTCCATAATGCTGTGAAAGATCATGAGGCAGATGGGGAAGCACGAAATAGGAAGGCAGAGGTGTGGAGGTCTCTTGATCAACTCTTCATGTTCTGTGACAAAGTAACATGGACAAAGAGTGATTACAAGAACTTTGAGGAGGCAATTAAACATTTTGGGAAGTCAATAAAGACGCATGGACAGCCTACAATATGACTCACTACATGGTAAGGTTCTGTCTTTTTCTTTTACTTAAGTGTGATCCTCTTTTTTTTATTACTTTCTATGCATTCTTATGTCTTACAGCATATCATATACAACCACCTTCCCTATTTTGTCAAAAAGTATGGATGCCCAGCTATTTGGTCTACCCAAGGCATGGAGAATCTCACTACATGGCACGTAATGCATTTTTTAGACACACACAACACTATGGAGGGAGTCAGAAGGCAAATAGTCTGAAGGAAGTCTTCCAATGGTTTTACCAAGGCATACTACAGAGGCTGCATGCTAAAAGAAAAGTTGCTAGCTCCAAAATCAAGCTTGCTTTTCTTCTAGCCCAAAAGCAAAGACGAAGACAAGCTCTAGCAGAGAGACATAGACAATGGAGGGAATCGAAGATATTTAGAAACCATAAATGGACAAGTAAACATGAATAGGACTCATTTGTAACTTATTGGTGTTATGTCCACATGTTTTCAAACTCATTCAATAGAAATTTTTTTAGTGGAACAAGTGACTCTTGGTGTTATGCATGAAAAGTATTTCTTTTGTGAAACATATGATCTAAACTTAATACCAGATATCAAAGACTTTGTACAAATCGGTTCAAATTTAATATAATGTTTGTGCTATATTTGATGACTAAATCCTATTTCTCCCAGGGCCTGCCGATCGGAACTCTCTTTTTGATCTTGATTGGAGTCTTTTTCTTCTTTATTGGCTTGATGTCGACTGTCTGTTTATCCTTTTCTTCAGCTCTCTCCACCTGTTCCTCTTCTTGGACTATGTGGCCTGATGCAATCATGGATGGCTCTCGAAACCTTACGAGCTGGTGTTTTCCATAGCCCTCCAGATATTTGGGCTCCTTAACACCACATGCTAATGCATAAGAAGTGTAAGACAAAAAGTAAGCAGCCCTAGAGGCCTGCTTATTCACATAATCTCCAAATATATCTATGGCAGACAACCTCTCTATCAAAATGATATTTTCCTTTTGCCATGAAAGAACATGTCCACCTAAAGCCCTGGACAAACATTTTAAGAAGTAAACAATGGCTTCTCCATTGTTGCTCAACTGCCTATGGTAAATCAAGATCTTGGCACTGCCTAGATCATGAATATAATGAGCTAGGCCTGACATTTTGCGAAACCCAACCTGCCTGCTTCCACTTGATCTCTGGAGGAATGTGTCATCCTCAATTTGTAGCTGCCACATATCAAAGGATTGGAGTGAGACAATACACAACCTACAAAAACAAAGTTAAGCAGAAGTCAAAGTATTTGATTTGAAGTACCTTCTCATTTTCATCAGCAACAAGCAGTTCATCTTTCCAAAGATTTATCCCTCTCCCCTCTTGTCCAGCCTCTTCTTTAGGCTTTTCTGTGTATAGTGCTGAGAGATTCATAGCTTTCTGTGTGAGCTGAAAGGCAGCTTCATCTGGCTCTTGGAACTTTTCAGCCTCTTTGAAACAAAATGAAAGGGCCTCTACAGGATCAAAATTTGTTTCCAAAGCCAGTAGTGAATGGTCATCCTCTATGCCAACCTCCTTGTCAAGCCTTGAAGCCTGGGCAATAAGGGAAATGGCATAGTCCTTCCTCAAATTGAACATAAACTCTATATCATGGAGGAAAACATAATCCTTTCCACCAATCAACACACCTGGAAGCATGGGCACTGCATAGTTGCTGCTCTGAACATCAAAATCTTCAACTGGCTCTGCTCCCCTCAGAGTTTTTGTCCTCAGTTGAACAAGGTCAAGAGCAGCCACTTGCAGCCCCTCATCCTGAAGGTTGATATCTTCTTCTTGCTCTGCCATTTCTGTGACCAAAGAAACATCCTCCTTTTCCTCTGCTTTAGATGTGTCTTCTTCTTCTATTTCCTGCCCTTGTTCATCCAAAGACTCCTGACTCAAGACAATGTACATAAGAAATGCCATGGTTTCCTCCAGCACTCTGCAGTTTCTGGTGTGCAAAGTACAGTTGAATTTATATTGATCAGGCAGGCTGTCAAATCTTCTGTTCACATGGTACCTCAACCTGTCATTGGAGACAATATGATTTATATGCACAAAAACCTTTTCTCCTTCCACAATTCTTCCTGCCTCTGTCAGTTCTTTGAAGGTATCCCAATAGTCTGAAAGAAAATCTTTGTGCTGCTCCAGTATAGAGCTCATTGTGAACTCCATGTTGAAAATACTGTGGTATATATGGAAGTTACTCTGAGCCTTGCATTTGTGAAGAAACTCAAATAGGAGCAAATCTGGAGAATTGTCCTCTTCTGGTTCCATTTGTTTTTTGATGGAAGAATCAGCACTCTGCTCCAGTCTCTTCTTTTTGCCTGTTCAAAAACTTATATACTATGAATTCTATATGCTGACATATGCAATTAGTGAATGCATTGTATATCACCAGATAATTCCTTCATGACATCTCATGACTCACCTGGTGATTGCTGTGGTCTAATAATAGCAACAGAAAAGTCCAGCTTCCTCTTGAAAGGTGGGGCCTGGAGCCAGCTGTTCCAAAGCAAAAATATTTCTCATCATCAAGGAAGATTTCCACAGGGCTAAAGATAGCAAATTAATGAGGTAGAAGTGAGAACCAAATCAGACACAATAATTTGCAGCAAAATGCGATGGGAGACCATTTGGAAAATATAAAGCACTCTCCTCGCATTTTGTTGCAAATTCTCCAGTTCTGTTCATGTGCATGTCAAATCAAACACTAGGTTCATCTCAGTGATTCCTGGACACTATGATCTCATATGCAAGAGAAATGCTAGAGCTGAGTGAAACTTTTCATGAGGAATGTGTCAACAATAGGAATTTGCAGCAAAATGCGATATGGGCTATTTAGAGATTTATAAACCACTCTCCTCGCATTTTGTTGCAAATTCTCAAGTTCTTTTCATGTGCATGTCAAATCAAGCACTAGGTTCATCTCAGTGATTCCTGGACACTATGATCTCATATGCAAGAGAAATAATGGAGCTGAGTGAAACTTTTCATGAGGAATGTGTCAACAATAGGAATTTGCAGCAAAATGCGATATGGGCTATTTAGAGAATTATAAACCACTCTCCTCTCATTTTGTTGCAAATTTCTAGTTTCTATTCATATCCATCTCCAATCTAATTCCTGGGTGATTTACCACATTCTTGGACAGTATAAATTGAAAATGTAACAAGAAGGATGGAGCTGAGTGAAGACATTTGGACATCAAAAATCCAATGGATGGAAGAAATATATGTTAAGAAACATTGAAACCAATCTAGAATTCTGACCTTTTTTTTCCTTTTCCATGCTGATGGAGTTGCACTGGTAAATCTCCTGCTCTTTCACTAGCTTTAACTCTGCACTCTAGGTAACCTGGAGATCTGGCAGTAGTAGTAGTCTTCAGGCAGGTTGCAGTCTGGATGGAGTGTGCTGGGTAGGAAAGGATCAGAGAGAAGGAAATGGAAGATGCGAGGGTCGTGGCAGGGATGAAAGATTGGGAGGCAGGGGAGGGAAGAGTGGTTGTGGTATTGATTATGAAATCATGAATGGAACAAGTTCCAAGGCATAAAGTGTACTTTCACACGTGCCAAATTTCAAACTCTAAGAGATCTGGGTCCCATCCACACGTGTGAAAAACGACTACATTCCACACGTGTGGGATTTAGAAGATGCCTTATTTGTATTTGCACTTATTTGTGGTATCCTGTTTTAGACCTCTTGCCCTCCAGTCTTTGCTCTCTCGCCTCCCTACCTCCATACTCTGCAACATCAGCATCCTGTCCAGCAGCACAGGTTCATCCTCAGCACAGGTTACTCATCAGCAGCACAACACATCCACAAATAGATTCTAGGTCAGTAACAATGGGTTCTCCCCTTAGTCTCTGCAATCTTCTTGCCTACAATAGAAAAAATCCATCCTGCATGGAAATGCATAGACTCAAGTCAAGATAGAGAAATCACTGTAGGAATGCAGATCTTCAAGTGTGATATTTGCATGTGAGGGTAAAACTGTACTTATGGGTTCTCCCTTCAGTCTGTGCACACTTCTTGCCTTCCATAGACTCAATCCATCCTGTATGGTTATGCAAACACCTTCAAATGACTGAAGGCATATTCCAGCATGCTGCCTCATGAATATGCAGCATAACGCGAGGAGAAGGCCTTAGAAATTTCAAACAGCTGAAATCGCGTTTTGTTGCAAATATTGAAATATTGCTTCATCAACCCTTGTCATTCTGGTTTTGTGACTTCCATAGCTATCCATAGCTGTAATCTTCTTGCATAAACTCCATTCATACTGTAATTAGTTGTAGAGACAGAGAAATCACTGTAGGAATGCACCACCATGTCATTTCAAAAATTTGCAGCAAAATGCGATGTTGACCTGTTTGAAATTTCAAACTGCTCATATCGCATTTTATTGCAAATTTCTCTATATGGCTTCATCCACCCCTGTGATTGCCTTTTCTTTGTCAAAACATGTTCTCCATGTCTGTGATCTCTTTCCAATCCTTTGTATGCAGTTTTTCAGAGTAATGGCAAGAACCAAGTCAACTGCAAGGAAAGTTGGCAAAGGGCTAGGGCTTGTAGCAACAGCAGCTGGGGCAGGTACCAAGAAATTTAGTGTGCCTCCAAAGGGAAGAGCTGCACATGGCAGGAAGGGTAAGCCAATGAGCCTGCTCAAGCAAAAGGCCAAAATATTGAATCATGGTGCAGGTGTGCTTAGGGAGATCAGGAGGCAACAGAAAGCTATAGGCTTTGCAATACCCAAGGCACCTTTTCAAAGACTGGTGAGAGAAATTTGTGACAGTTGGAACCTTGGGTTCAGGTGGAATAGAACTGCCATTCTTTCCTTACAGGAAATGGCAGAGGATTACTTGGAAAAATATTTTGAAGATGCAATGCTTGTAGCAGCCCATGCTCACAGGGTGACTTTGATGGCCAAAGACTTCAACACTTTGTCCAGAGTGAGATGGAGGTATGACAAGCTTGTTCATCCTGTGGAATGGCAGGACATAAAAATGAGAGACATATTGCTAATTCCACCTACAAGGAAGTTGAAGGTTGATGAGGTAAAGGTTGTTGAGGTAACGCACTGAAAGAACACTAGAGGGAAGGCTGCTTATGAGGACTCACTGAAGCAGCAAATAAAAGAAACAAAATCTGTTATAGATGTGGAGACTGGAAAGAAGGAGCTACAGATACATAGAAGGTTGCAGGAGTTGGGCCCTGATGTAGTTGTCCATATTGAGGATGAAGTTTCAGTGAATGATTTTGACTTGACAAAACAATGCTTAGCAGCATTGGCTCATAAGAATGAGTATTGCTCAGATACTATCATTCTTGCAATGCTCTAGTAAGTGTCTATTATTTTACATTTTTTGCAAATCAATCCTCCTTGTACCTCCTTTATAACCTACCCTAATTATTTTTTGGTCCTATGCAGCATGATGAGAAGCTGGCTTCACCCCTCTGTATAGCATACAGTCCATATTATTGATCCTGCCATTTCTTCTAAATTAAGAGATGCAAAGGAGACTCCCATGAGTATTTCCAGCTGGTTCAAACACTGCAATTTTGAAGTAATTGATGTTTTGCTACTTCCATACAATAGCAGGTATGTGGGTGACTAGTTCTTTTAAGATTCTTCTTTAAGATTGGGAACTCTTGTAGCCTTTGATTTCCTTATGCTTTTTTCCTCATGCAGTGACCACTGGAGTTTTGTTTCTATTGACATCCACCAGCAGAAGCAATGCTTTCTATTCAACTCTCTAAAAAACACACATAGAGAGCTGAAATTGTAAGTGCTGTGTGTGCTTTTTGAACTTAAAACTTCATTATTTTGATATCATACTAACTAAATTATACATATTGCAGTTGTATTAGAAGGCTTTTAGATGCATTGGATCACTGTCCTCCAAATGTCTCTCTTTTGGATTCAATAGAGCCAATAAGTCTAGAGGTAAAAAGTCTATTAAATGCTATGTCTTTGAACTTATTGAATAATTTTGTTTTGTGCTAATGCTAACAGTTTCTAACATATCTTTCTAACTGTATAGACACCACAACAAAATGATTCAAGTAGCTGTGGATGGAGAGTGCTGATCAATGCAAAATATCTACTTTCAAGCTACTTTGAGAAGGAACAGCCAGACCTTGTAAGGAAAAATACTTTTCATTTAGCTTGAAGATAATTCATAATGATACAAAGTGTTCTAAATTATCCTCTGCCATTGCAGATGAAAGAGGATAGCTTCAGCTCCAACTATGTACATAATTTTAGAGCTCATACAATTTGGAGGTTTTTGAGCTATGCCTCCCCCAAACCTATTGTACCAGCTACTGTGGAGCTGGGAGAGAGCTCTAAAGTACAAGAAGGTGTCATACACCTTGATGCCACAGATGAAGCACCTAATGCTGAGGACCAGAAGCCACAGGAGCAATCACATAGTGCTGAGGAGGAGAAGACATAGGAGCAAAGACCTGCTGCTGATGTTGTTGAGGAGAAGGTGGAGAAGCAGCAAAGAGATGCTCCTGGGGCAGTGGAGGAGACAATGGAGCAACACCAACATACTGCACAGGATAGGATGGAGCAGCAGAGAAAAGATCCTCCAAAAAATGTAGAGCAGCCTCTAGATCAAGCTGTACATAAATAGAAAATGGATGTTAGAAATATGTTCTACATATTTAACTAAACAGTTCTGTACAAAATCTTACTTGATTGAATACAAAACCTTTGTTTATGGAGTCTGTGTTATCTCAATTTTTAAATTTTTGATGTCTTTGCATTTTATTGAGCTCTCTCTTCTTTTGAGCAACTACAAAAAAGCAATATGAATCAGAGTGGTAAATTAAACTAATAGCAATGCTTAATGAGACTAGGATAAATCAGATGGTGTACCTTTCTGTTGTTGTAGATAAATAAAAAGTCATTTGAGATAGAACCTTCTGTCTCAAACAGAATGTCACTGCGCAATTGAGCTAGAGAGCAACATTCTCTTAATGAGATATTGACTAGCACATCACCATTCTCAACAACATCAATATCAATAAATTTATTTTCTGCACCAAAAGAATCTTCATCTTGATCCATTGGGACTAGTTTATGAAGATGAGATTGGATATTCAATCATCAATGAAGTTTACTTGTAGGTCAAAATCCATGGGTGTTAGTTGATTCAGTGCCTAGCATTCGACTGCGCTTGTAATAAAAAGAGAAAATAAAATTTTGTGATGCAACCATGTACTTCAGTTGCATAGAAGGTTGGACAACCTCACAAAACACTGAACTACATGTCTTCTTATCCCAACCTTTATCCAAAAATTGTGGCATGCATGCCGAATTTGTTGCTTTAATTGTGAACATTGTTTTTGAAACCTTCACTGGAAAGGTATTAAACAAGTCCACAAAAACTGTGAGAGGCATGCATAAAGAAATTTTTACTATCCTAGTGGCAATATTGGGCCTCAGAGCTTTCTGTACTTCTGTAAAAAGCTTCGCCCTATATGCCTTTGTAACAGTAGAATGTGGGTGAGGCCAATCCACTGAATTCCATGACGGAAGGTCTTGTTTTATTAATACACCATGTGTGTTAGCTTTGTCCAGCAACTGATAAAAATGATCAGTAAAAAATATACCCGATTGAGCTAGCTCTGTTGCACATCGACCTTGGTATTGTTGCTCTCCTATCGATCCATGCAGAACATCTATAAATCCCAGAATACAATCGACGTTTTGCCATGTCTCATACGATGAAGGATATAAATCTGAAATAAAACAACACAAGAATGTCAATAAGCTAAGAAAGAAAGCTTCATCTTAAAAATCCATACACCTCGTAAAGAAAAAAACCACAATAGAAAAATATACAATTAGGCCTGTGTTGCGGAAGATTTTTTGGATAGTCTCACAAGACAAGTTCTTTATGCATGTACACATGCTGAATCAAAACTTCTTTCACGGATATCTTCCCTTTGGTGATTTTAAAATCTCGTACTCTTCCCTTCCACGATGCCAAGAAAATGTTTTTTGTCTGGGGTCTTTTTCTTTTGCTAGCTTGCATGAGCACCCATGCTCCTTTCGAAACACTAAACCTTTCCCAAGTTCCTTCCGTTTTGACTGTACTTGAATTCTCTACCTACGAAATAGAAGAAGCAGGTCGACGGGGTAAGGATGTTTGGTATAATTCTGCCTTCGTAGCATTATCATCCACAGAGCGTCTTCCACAAGAACGGCCGTGGTTTTGGTTCACCATGGAGATTTTCTGAATTTGTAACAATAGCAAAGTAATGTAACTAAGATAACAATTTGAAGTTTCAAGAAAGAGAAAGTGGGTAGACAGACAGTTGACGAGAAACATCTTACTCTACGTGCCAAACAGGATCAAGGGAGCAGTTTTAGAAAAGAAAGGCTGCTGCACAATGAGGCAATGGTGTAGAATGGTAGACCTTTCGCACAAAAGGTGGCACAACATTTCAAAGTTCAAAGGAAGGTGGAAGCGGGAAGGCCCTTGTCCGATAAAATGTCAGTTTAGATTCTATATTCTTGTCCAAAGGTCTTCTGAGAATAAAAAACCAATCTCCACATTAATGTAGCACGCTTGTACCTACATAAAGTATTGTTTCTTTTTTCTATTTTCTCTTATTTTCGTGAATTTTCAACGTTACGTTGGCCCTCTAGAAGAATGCACATGTGAGTTTAGGATTCCTTGTGCATGTTTGTAGGTCATGTTATGAGATTGGCACCACTACCATTCTCCACTGGTGGCATTCTCCACAGAGATTGACACAATTCCATATGATCTCTACACAGCGGAGACAGTGATCACTACATAGAAGAATGAGCATGTGAGTTTAGGCTTCTCAATGCCATTTCCAATTCCCAATTTGGGAAAAACCCAATTCCCAGAATGGCAGTTTTGGAAGAAATTGTAGCTCCCCTCAATGAAAAAACAGGAGAAATATGCGAAAATAGACTAGATAGCCATTCATGAAGCGTGAAATACCAACTACATTCTCAAATAATAAATAGAATATCAGTGTCTAAACTACGTTATCATCAAAAAAATAATAAACTTTGAAACCCATTTGAGTTAGATTCATCTCGTGAGCCATAGTGATGTTCAAAAACACCTTCATAATAGCGAGTCTCTGGAATTTCCATTGATATTGAGACTCGCTTTTGTTGTGAGCATTCTCATTTGAAAATCTCCAAAACACCATTTAAAAAATGTAGAGTGTACCATGAGTATTGCAATGAAAACGCACAGGCTCTTTAACTTAGTAAGATATGTAGTTGATGGAAAATCAAGATATGTAGTTGAGGAGAATGAATGCAAGATATGTAGTTGATGGAAAATCAATGGGCAATGACAAGCATTTGATGTAATTTAGGTGGCAATGACAATCATTTATTGTGCACTTTCAATGTTTGGACTGACTAGCATTATTGTAAAATGATAACTTTACATGTCATGTTGATTGCTCATTGCAAGGTAAAAAAGTACACTTTAGGATGAAAACATAACTACTTGTTGATACACCATTGAAATCCCTGAAATAAATCATGATTCCAAAGAAACTCTCAATTTCTAGCCCCAAAGAGAATGGCACCGGAAAGAATGGCACGAGAGACACTCCTTCTAAATACATTATGAATGTAGTTATGAACATGTTTGCATATTATTCACACACAACAATTACGCACCAATTTACATAGTTGGCAAGAAAGTAGTAATTCCCATAAGTAATGATTGTATAAAGAAATACAATGTTGTTATTCAAAACTCATAGTCTGCAAATAGCTCCTCTCCTGCATGTATATCATCTATGGATTCAATACAAATGTGACCATATTCTGCAATATCTATGTTCATCATCGGGTCATACCAAGGTGGAACATCAGGGGAAAATACATAACAAACATTTGGCTTTACATTGGTATTTCTATTGCTGTTAATAAATCCTGCCACATTGCCATATTGAACATCACCAACAATATGCACCATATCCTTCATAGGGACAGTAGGGTCCTCTTGGATAGAGTACTTCTTTAGCCTTGGATGAACTCTACATAATTCCTTCCAGTCTCTGTAGGAGTACTTGTCACCTCCATAATGGAGAATAGTAGTCCCTCTCTTGATGGAGCCATGCACAAACAAGCCCAAGCCAGCACCTATAATGGTTGACTCATGCACCTCGAAAGCCACATTTTTTATCCAAAACACTTCGTTGATAGGGACAGGTAACTTTGGTGGTCCAAATGGATCTCGTTCTGGTATGTACCTACTCAAGCTTGATTTGAACGTATATCTATCTACATCACAAAAGACAAATTCAATTAGCTACTACAACAGTTAATTACATATATTGAGATAAAATCAAAAAACACTTTAACATATGTACCTGCATGAAAAATACGCATTCTGTAGTCGGTTTATGTAGCCCTTAGCAATGTATTTCTTGATATAGCGACCTTTGTACCCTAGGTCTATAGCCAATTGAGAAACTTGCATTGCATTCATGCTAGAGAGTTGCGGAGCATTCCTTAAAAGTCTTATTTGGGATGCATTGAGTTTAGGCACCTGGCCATCACCACCATGGGTTGCCCTACCACCTATATCCCTCTCTCTCAGTTGATCTGCAAGAGGAAGATTTCTTGTTTTATATTCCATTCTTGACCATGCATGATTTTCCTCCCTCCATTCATCAATTACTTTCTGGACAAGGTTGAAATCCTTATGCCCCTCCATCACAGGTAATTGTCCATACCGATTTGTCTCAATCATGCTACGCACATCTTTAGTCTCATCGAGTTGTAGTAAGTACGGCATCAACTCTCTCAGTAGAATATTATCATCCTTGTCTTGTACATCAAACGTTGAAGGAAATATGCAATTTGATGGAGGGCTAATGCAAGCCTTGTATGGGGAGTCATCAACAAGGATTGTCCTTCTAGCATCACATCCAAATGCCTTTGAGATTTTTGCTAAGGGTTTGAACATTGCCTCAACACCAACCTTGTCAGACCTATTTATCCTCATCTTACTGTAAGTGTAGCATCCTTGCTGAGACCATATAACAAAGAAAGGGAGGCTCTCATTTGCATAATTTTGCAGCTTTCCTACCATATCAAGTACATTATGCTCCATCGCAGTTGACCAGATACCTACATTAAATCTTTGTAGAAAGATTTTAAGAAATTCTATGCACCCAGGACGAACAACCATATAACTATTTTTGCCATGCATAATAGACGGATGTATTGGAGACTTGAATAGGCAGCGACTTAATAACAGGCCATTCAAGTCTAATATGATTGTTAATCGTGGCATATCCAAAGAAATTGTATGTGGATATAGATCCAAATTCTCCTTGAAGTTGCTGGCTTCTGACTCATCCAAATTGTCAAGTGCTATGATTTCATACATGTTTGCAACAACAATAAGATTATCTAGTTTTGTCCCCAATGTTGAGACAGTACGTTCATCCATGTTCTCTTCTAAAAGTATAGGATTCGTGATAATCCTTGCAATTTTCTCCATTTTTGGGGTTATGTTTTCTTCTATACCTCCTGTATCCATCGCGTAATTTATAGTCCCCATTTTGGGTGGTATGTTGTCCTCTACATTTGATGTCTCCACATCCTTCCATGCATCATTGGTCCCTGTGGAAGTTGAGGAATATAGAAATATTTTGATTCTTTAGAGTGTATTCAACAATGTCGAAGCACAAAAGCATATGAAACTAATAAATAACAATAAAGTATGAACATTATCCATCGTCGTTCACTGATTCCATTGTATTTTTGGGGAATGGCAAAAGTGCCAATCTCTCTAAAGGTCAATTGAGAATGCAAATAGTGCAACCTTTCTCTCTGAACTCATAGAGAGAATGGCAATAGTGCCATTCTTCTCTTGGGGTGGTGCTAGTGCCATTTTACATATAAGGTTATGGAGAATGCCACTAGTGCCTTTCTCTATACCCTCATTGGGAGGAGAGAATACTACTAGTGCCTCCCCCCATGTCCCAAAAGAAATGTACAATGCATGATCTGAAAGCATAGATATTGTATTACTTTGGTCCAATAGATTTGTAGAAAGCACCCAAATCAAAACTTTGGTAGCATAGTTAATATTATACAATTTTTAATCTCTGTAATGCTTTCAACTAACATAGATTCAAGAAAGGAACATAACAGTATTACCATTTCTACATAACCACAAAGAGAGAATGGCACTAGTGCCATTCTCCATATGAGGTCGCATAAAATGTTAATAGTACCTCTTATGTATAACCCGACATAGGGAGAATGACACTAGTACCATTCCCCATGTCATTATGTCACACAATTTTATCATACCTAATGTTTAATATCTTTAATATGATGAGAGTATGTGCAATCGAGAAAATCCATAAAAGTCATATTATTTTGAAACTGAATACACAAGGCATAAATGAGTAGCTAAAGACCTTGCTCCAAATCTTCCAATGTAATCTTTGGGATAGCTTCAAGATCTGCTTCAGTTAAAGGTCGCAAGTCTTCAATGTGATGCTCACCCTCTTTAATTCCTTCATCGATAGGTGAATCAGCTCTATGTGTCTCAAGAGGCCTCTCAATGCTAGACCAAATCTTAATATGGGGATTATTTGATGCATGTGCCACACACATAGCCTCGACCTCTGTCGCCTGTTGGGATGTCTTCACCAGCGAGATCACTTTTCTTTTGCTTGACAATGCTTGTAATGCCACACATCCATTAGTAAAGACGTCAACAACAACTTCATGTTCCCTACTACAACAGCACCTGATGCACTCCTTGATGATGCCATGCTTCACAACCACCTCTTTTCCATACTCATCGCCCTCATCAGAATAAAGAATATTGTCCTCAATTATTGTGTATGGCCTTGTGATTTCTAACATGTGCTCAAATCCATCAAACCCATCATGTGAGCTGACAAATGACAAAAAACAGAAGGTCTCAGACAAACCCTTTTGTGCACTATCCGATTCATGGATAACACCCACAAACCTTCTATGCCAAAATCGAGCCTCTATCATTGCTTCCTTGAGATTTACCATCTCTATCATTGTCATAAATGATAGCAATACATACTGTGATGGAGTGAGGATGGAGTGGCAACGGTCTCCATCAAGCCACAGAGCAACTTCTTGAAGGCAGCCTTATCCCAACACATGCCTTTGGCAGATCCCTCTGAGGTGTCAAGCACACACAAGCTGATTGGAAGTTGTCCCTTGGAGTGACGTGTTAGAAAGCTCTCCCCCTCCATCTCCATGTTCACTTGAATAATTGTCCAAGGAAAACAAGACTGCGATGTAGACTTGTTACCCTCTATTGAACTAATCACCCAATCAACATAGATTGACGCGGCATTTGGGAAATCAGGTGTGGACTTGCCAACTTGCAGCTTCTCTTTGACCCATGACTCACATGAACCCTTGAAGCTCTGATAAACAATTGAATCAATTTTGAAGTAAGTTGCAAGGGCATCCCATGTTTGATGTTGGGGCGAAGGGTGACGTGAGTTGAACTCCTTGATGAGCACTTCTTTCAGGGCTCTATCATGCTTAATCTCCATTGCTCGTTGAGACATTTCAATGGAGTCCTTGTCTTTGCTTGACTTGACCAAGACTATTTCTTTAGACTCAATCTCTGCTTGAAGTGCACGTACATCTTCGTCTTCCAATCCTAGCAGACACCTCATATATGTTATTGTGGGATTTCGACCCTCAAGATCACCCTGCTTCACCAATGTCAAAATCCTAATCCATTGTTCGTAGATGTCATCATCATATGTGACCATGTGTGTGTCCTTGGTAGCAAAGTTTGCGCCCATCGATACGCTTGCAACTCCTACAAAATTCTATATAAAAAAATCAAAATCATCTTAGACATTCTTCTAATCCAAATCATGTAATAGAGATAATAATGACACTAGTGCGATTCTCCCATTACCATGTCAAAAGCATGACTTGGTAAATAGAAGAATGGCACTAGTGCCATTCTCACATCAGGGAATTGACACTACTATCATTTCTTTTACAAAGCCATAAACATTCTTGAAATAAAAAATGCATACAAAACAAAGTTTATTACTCACGTCCCAACTTTGTCGATCTTTATGCCCTTTGACAAGGCCTTGGGCTGGTTTCTTTGGTTGTCCGAATGCAATCCACTGTGCCCTTAGATGTTGTAAGATATCGATATATGGTTGATTTTTCAAAATGGTCTGTGCCTCCATGTTGGCCATTGATGATATCTTACAACTTGCTTCAACTGGTGCATTGACAACAATTCTCGCCTTCCTCCGTGTATAGAAACCTTTTCGTTGATTGAAGGCTTCTCCATGTGCTTTAGTTATAAATATCCTTGCAGCATAAATCGAATGCTGCCCTGCGAGAATCCAATAATTAGACTCCTTTAACTTTTCCACCTTTATCTCTTCCTTGCACATCGGAGTATTTGTGCCTATGTGGTAAGGCATAAGATATGCACATGTTGCAGGAGGTCGTGCATTTATTGCAAAACTCTTGACCAAGTCACTAACATAGCTGAGGGTCAATGTCCTGTACACATATTGGCTTGGTGCTCTAAAGCAATTCATCACTGGGATCAACACCTCAAACTCCAAACCAAATGGGAAGTACTCTACGTACTCCATCAAGCCTGTCATACTTGTGTCCTTCCTTTCCAATTTCTTTTGTAGTGCCTTAAAGTCAACATCTGGCTGGATTTTCTTATACAGGATGATAGTTGCTTCAGATGATTTCTCACCATGTCCTGTTATATGTGTCTCACCACTCCCCGTTGCATCACCTCCACTTCCAGTTCCATCAGTGACTATTCCCGTACCTCCCTGTTTTCCTCCTAAAGTTGTCTCTTTGTCTTTAGCCTCCAGTTTATCCCCAATGCTTGTTTTTCCATCTGACCTTATTTCCTTCTCACCTGTTGTTTCCTCCTCACCGGTCTCTCTAGCCTTCTCTTTCAATGTGTTCTGAGACACTTGAGAGCTTGATCCCTCAACATCACTTTTCTTGGTTCTTTTTGAAACTTTTCTACTCTTTTTTATATCTTGCTTTATCCCTTTTGTTACCAAATCAAAGCTTTCTAATATCTATTGGTTGGTATAATTTTTTGGCTCATTAATCCAACCCCTAGATATCATCGTGTCCTCCCCAGTAGCATTCATCCTCGCATGATCAAAACAAGCAGGATCCAATTGATACACATTGCCTCCCAATGTATGAATTTTGAGACAAGGAACATTGTCTTTCTCGGTATCCTCCATCTCTTGAACTTGTCCAACATCTTCAAAAGTTTTTCCTTGGATGTTCACAAAACAATGCACTTTATGGAGTTTTTGGAGTTCGTTATTGTATATATCCAAAAACCATCCTCTTCCAAAACTAACTCCATCATAAACTGACACCTCTCGAACCTTTCTCTTTCCCTTGCTAGCCATTCTTGCAATGTTTTGTTAACAAAAGAACCAAGGACACAATGAAATGTATAATAGAAAATCATAACTGTAGTAGGAAATATTACAACCACAATGCAACTTCTATTAACAAAATAACCAAGGCGAAGCAACTTATATATGCATTATGAAAACTACACCAACACAGCAAGCAAATATACACAATATCAATCTCCACATAGATTGACACAATTCCATATGATCTCTACACAGCGGAGACAGTGAACACTACATAGAAGAATGCACATGTGAGTTTAGCATTCCTTGTGCATGTTTTTAGGTCATGGTATGAGATTGGCACCACTGCCATTCTCCACTGGTGGCATTCTCCACAGATATTGACACAGGCTTCTCAATGCCATTTCTTAGGGCCTAATAAGAGATTGGCACCACTGCCATTCTCCACTTGTATAGATGTTTACCCTACTATTCTAGGAGGGGTATTCCAATGATCATAGGAGAGTGGTGTCTGATTCCAATCCACATGTGAGTTTGATGATCTCAGTGTCATTATTAGTTGCCAGCATGAGATTGGCATCACTGCCATTCTCCGCTAGTGGTAGTCTAGACAAACTGAACCTATAGATTGACATTCCACTAATTTTATTGGCTACAGTAGGATAATGGCAAAAGTGCCAATGCACCTATGAGTTTAGGATTCCTTGTGCATGTTTTCAGGTCATGGTATGAGATTGGCACCACTGCCATTCTCCATTGGTGGCATTCTCCACAGAGATTGACACAATTCCATATGATCTCTACACAGCGGAGACAGTGATCACTACATAAAAGAATGCACATGTGAGTTTAGGCTTCTCAATGCCATTTCTTAGGGCCTAATAAGAGATTGGCAACACTGCCATTCTCCACTTGCACAAATGTTTCCCTACTATTCTAGGAGGGGTATTCCAGTGATCATAGGAGAGTGGTGTCCGATTCCAATCCACATGTGAGTCTGATGATCTCAGTGTCATTCTGTAGGTGCCACCATGAGTTTGGCATCATTGCCATTGTCCACTAGTGGTAGTCTAGACAAACTAAACCTATAGATTGACATTCCAAGGCCTAATAAGAGATTGACACAATTCCATATGATCTCTACATAGCGGAGACAGTGATCACTACATAGAAGAATGCACATGTGAGTTTAGGCTTCTCAATGCCATTTCTTAGGGCCAGCATGAGTTTGGCATCACTGCCATTCTCTGCTAGTGGTAATCTAGACAAACTAAACCTATAGATTGACATTCCACTAATTTTATTGGCCGGAGTAGGATAATGACAAAAGTGCCAATGCACATGTGAGTTTAGGATTCCTTGTGCATGTTTTCAGGTCATGGTATGAGATTGGCACCACTGCCATTCTCCACTGGTGGCATTCTCCACAGAGATTGATACAATTCTATATGATCTCTACACAGCGGAGACAGTGATCACTACATAGAAGAATGCACATTACCACTAGCGAAGAATGGCAGTGGGATAATGGCAAAAGTGCCAATGCACATGTGAGTTTAGGATTCCTTGTGCCAATGCACATGTGAGTTTAGGCTTCCCAATGCCATTTCTTAGGGCCTAATAAGAGATTGGCACCACTGCCATTCTCCACTTGTACAAATGTTTACCCTACTATTCTAATTTAGGCTTCACAATGCCATTGTCTAGGGCCCAATAAGAGATTGGCACCACTGCCATTCTCCGCTTGTACAAATGTTTACCCTAATATTCTGAGAGGGGTATTCCAAGGATCATAGGATAATGGTGCCCGATTCCAATCCACATGTGAGTTTGAGGATCTCAGTGTCATTATGTAGTTATCTGCATGAGATTGGCATCACTTCCATTCTCCACTGGTGGCAGTCTAGATAAACTAAACTTGTATATTGACATTCCACAAATTTTATTGGTTGTAATAGTATAATTGCAAAAGTGCCAATGCACATGTGAGTTTAGGATTCCTTGTGCCATTTTTAAGGTCTTGGTATGCTACCATTCTCCACTGGTGGCATTCTCCACAGAGATTGACACAATTCCATATGATATCTATACAGCGGAGACAGTGAGTGGAGACAGTGATCACTACATAGAAGAATGCACATGTGAGTTTGATGGTCTCAGTGTCATTATGTATTTGCCAGCATGAGATTGGCATCACTGCCATTCTCCACTAGTGGTAATCTAGACAAACTAAACTTGTAGGTTGACATTCCACTATATTTCTTGGCTGTAGTAGGATTATTTATTGGCTGTAGTGTGAGTTTGATGATCTCATTGTCATTATGTAGTTGCCAGCATGAGATTGGCATCACTGCCATTCTCCATTAGTGGTAGTGCCAATGCACATGTGAGTTTAGGATTCCTTGTGCATGTTTTTAGGTCATGGTATGAGATTGGCACCACTGCCATTCTCCTTTGGTGGCATCCTCCACAGAGATTGGCACAAATCCATATGATCCCTACATAGCGGAGAGAGTGATCACTACATAGAAGAATGCACATTACCACTAGCGGAGAATGGTAGTAGGATTCCTTGTGCATGTTTTCAGGTCATGGTATGAGATTGGCACCACTGCCATTCTCCAATGGTGGCATTCTCCACAGAGATTGGCACAATTCCATATGATCTCTGCACATGTGAGTTTAGGCTTCTCAATGACATTTCTTAGCGCCTAATAAGAGATTGGCACCACTGCCATTCTTCACTTGTAGAAAAGTTTACCCTACTATACTAGGAGGGGTATTCCAGTGATCATAGGAGAGTGGTGTCCGATTCCAATCCACATGTGAGTTTGATGATCTCAGAGATTGACACAATTCCATATGATCTCTACACAGCGGAGACAGTGATCACTACATAAAAGAATGCACATGTGAGTTTAGGATTCGTTGTGCATGTTTTCAGGTCATGGTATGAGATTGGCACCAGTACCATTCTCCACTGTTGGCATTCTCCACAGAGATTAACACAATTCCATATGATCTCTACACAGCGGAGACAGTGACCACTACATAGAAGAATGCACATGTGAGTTTAGGCTTCTCAATGCCATTTCTTAGGGCCTAATAAGAGATTGGCACCACTACCATTCTCTTGTACAAATGTTTACCCTACTATTCTAGGAGGGGTATTCCAATGATCATAGAAGAGTGGTGTCCAATTCCAATCCACATGTGTCTGATGATCTCAGTATCATTATGTAGGTGCCACCAAGAGTTTGGCATCACTGCCATTCTCCACTAGTGGTTGTCTAGACAAACTAAACCTATAGATTGACATTCCAAGGCCTAATAAGAGATTGACACAATTCCATATGATCTCTACACAGCGGAGACAGTGATCACTACATAGAAGAATGTACATGTGAGTTTAGGCTTCTCAATGCCATTTATTAGGGCCTAATAAGAGATTGGCACCAATGCCATTCTCCACTTGTACAAATGTCTACCCTACTATTCTAGGAGGGGTATTCTAGTGATCATAGGAGAGTGGTGTCCGATTCCAATCCACATGTGAGTTTGATGATCTCAGAGATTGACACAATTCCATATGATGATCTCTACACAGCGGAGACAGTGATCACTCCATAGAAGAGTGCACATGTGAGTCTAGGATTCCTTGTGTATGTTTTCAGGTCATGGTATGAGATTAGCACCAATGATCTCAGAGATTGACACAATTCCATATGATCTCTACACAGCGGAGACAGTGATCACTACATAGAAGAATGCACATGTGAGTTTAGGATTCCTTTATATGTTTTCAGGTCATGGTATGAGATTGGCACCACTGTCATTCTCCACTGGTAGCATTCTCCACAGAGATTGACACAATTCCATATGATCACTGGAATACCCCTCCTAGTATAGTAGGGTGCCAATCTCTTATTAGGCCCTAAGAAATGTCATTGAGAAGCCTAAACTCACATGTGCAGAGATGATATGGAATTGTGCCAATCTCTGTGGAGAATTCCACTGTCATTCTCCACTGGTGGCATTCTCCACAGAGTTTAGGCTACCCTACTATACTAGGAGGGGTATTCCAGTGATCATAGGAGAGTGGTGTCCGATTCCAATCCACATGTGAGTTTGATGATCTCAGAGATTGACACAATTCCATATGATCTCTACACAGCGGAGACAGTGATCACTACATAAAAGAATGCACATGTGAGTTTAGGATTCCTTGTGCATGTTTTCAGGTCATGGTATGAGATTGGCACCACTGCCATTCTCCATTGGTGGCATTCTCCACAGAGATTGACACAATTCCATATGATCTCTGCACAACGGAGACAGTGATCACTACATAGAAGAATGCACATGTGAGTTTAGGCTTCTCAATGCCATTTCTTAAGGCCTAATAAGAGATGGGCACCACTGCCATTCTCCACTTGTACAAATGTTCACCCTACTATTCTAGGAGGGGTATTCCAGTGATCATAGGAGAGTGGTGTCCTATTCCATTCCACATGTGAGTCTGATGATCTCAGAGATTGACACAATTCCATATGATCTCTACACAGCGGAGACAGTGATCACTACATAGAAGAATGCACATGTGAGTATAGGATTCCTTGTGCATGTTTTCAGGTCATGGTATGAGATTCGCACCACTGCCATTCTCCACTGGTGGCATTCTCCACAGAGATTGACACAATTCCATATGATCTCTGCACATGTGAGTTTAGGCTTCTCAATGCCATTTCTTAGGGCCTAATAAGGGATTGGCACCACTGCCATTCTCCACTTGTACAAATGTTTAGCCTACTATTCTAGGAGGGGTATTCCAGTGATCATAGGAGAGTGGTGTCCTATTCCATTCCACATGTGAGTTTGATGATCTCCGTGTCATCATGTAGTTGCAAGCATGAGATTGGCACCACTGCCATTCTCCACAAGTAGTAGTCTAGACAGACTGAACCTATAGATTGACATTCCACTAATTTTATTGGCTGCACTAGGATAATGGCAAAAGTGCCAATGCACATGTGAGTTTAGGATTCCTTGTGCATGTTTTTAGGTCATGGTATGAGATTGGCACCACTGCCATTCTCAACTGGTGGCATTCTCCAAAGAGATTGACACAATTCCATATGATCTCTACACAGCAGAGACAGTGATGACTACATAGAAGGATGCACATGTGATTTTAGGCTTCTCAATGCCATTTCTTAGGCCCTAATAAGAGATTGGCACCACTGCCATTCTCCACTTGCACAAATGTTTACCCTACTATTCTAGGAGGGGTATTCCAATCATCATAGGAGAGTGGTGTCCAATTCCAACCCACATGTGAGTCTAATGATCTCAGTGTCATTATGTAGGTGCCACCATGAGTTTGGCATCACTGCCATTTTCCACTAACGGTTGTCTAGACAAACTAAACCTATAGATTGACATTCCACTACATAGAAGAATGCACATTACCACTAGCGGAGAATGGAAGCAGGATAATGGCAAAAGTGCCAATGCACATGTGAGATTGGCACCACTGCCATTCTCCACTGGTGGCATTCTCCACATAGATTGACACAATTCCATGTGATCTCTGCACATGTGAGTTTAGGCTTCTCAATGCCATTTCTTAGGGCCTAATAAGAGACTGGCACCACTGCCATTCTCCACTTGTACAAATGTTTACCCTACTATTCTAGGAGGGGTATTCAAGTGATCATAGGAGAGTGGTGTCCTATTCCTTTCCACATGTGAGTTTGATGATCTCAGTGTCATAGTGTAGTTGCAAGCATGAGATTGGCATCACTGCCATTCTCCGCTAGTGGTAATCTAGACAAACTGAACCTATAGATTTACATTCCACTACATTGAAAGATGCACATTACCACTAGCGGAGAATGGCAGTAGGATAATGGCAAAAGTGCCAATGCACATGTGAGTTTAGGATTCCTTGTGCATGTTTTCAGGTCATGGTATGAGATTGGCACCACTGCCATTCTCCTTTGGTGGCATCCTCCACAGAGATTGGCACAAAACCATATGATCCCTACACAGCGGAGAGAGTGATCACTACATAGAAGAATGCACATTACCACTAGCGGAGAATGGCAGTAGGATTCCTTGTGCATGTTTTCAGGTCATGGTATGAGATTGGCACCAGTGCCATTCTCCACTGGTGGCATTCTCCACAGAGATTGGCACAATTCCATATGATCTCTGCACATGTGAGTTTAGGCTTCTCAATGCCATTTCTTAGGGCCTAATAAGAGATTGGCACCACTGCCATTCTCCACTTGTACAAATGTTCACCCTACTATTCTAGGAGGGGTATTCCAGTGATCATAGGAGAGTGGTGTCCTATTCCATTCCACATGTGTCTGATGATCTCAGAGATTGACACAATTCCATATGATCTCTACACAGCGGAGATAGTGATCACTACATAGAAGAATGCACATGTGAGTATAGGATTCCTTGTGCATGTTTTCAGGTCATGGTATGAGATTGGCACCACTGCCATTCTCCGCTGGTGGCATTCTCCACAGAGATTGACACAATTCCATATGATCTCTGCACATGTGAGTTTAGGCTTCTCAATGCCATTTCTTAGGGCCTAATAAGGGATTGGCACCACTGCCATTCTCCACTTGTACAAATGTTTAGCCTACTATTCTAGGAGGGGTATTCCAGTTATCATAGGAGAGTGGTGTCCTATTCCATTCCACATGTGAGTTTGATGATCTCAGTGTCATCATGTAGTTGCAAGCATGAGATTGGCACCACTGCCATTCTCCGCTAGTAGTAGTCTAGACAGACTGAACCTATAGATTGACATTCCACTAATTTTATTGACTGCAGTAGGATAATGGCAAAAGTGCCAATGCACATGTGAGTTTAGGATTCCTTGTGCATGTTTTTAGGTCATGGTATGAGATTGGCACCACTGCCATTCTCAACTGGTGGCATTCTCCAAAGAGATTGACACAATTCCATATGATCTCTACACAGCGGAGACAGTGATGACTACATAGAAGGATGCACATAGGCTTCTCAATGCCATTTCTTAGGCCCTAATAAGAGATTGGCACCACTGCCATTCTCCACTTGCACAAATGTTTACCCTACTATTCTAGGAGGGGTATTCCAATCATCATAGGAGAGTGGTGTCCGATTCCAACCCACATGTGAGTCTGATGATCTCAGTGTCATTATGTAGGTGCCACCATGAGTTTGGCATCACTGCCATTTTCCACTAGTGGTTGTCTAGACAAACTAAACCTATAGATTGACATTCCACTACATAGAAGAATGCACATTACCACTAGCGGAGAATGGCAGTAGGATAATGGCAAAAGTGCCAATGCACATGTGAGATTGGCACCACTGCCATTATCCATTGGTGGCATTCTCCACATAGATTGACACAATTCCATGTGATCTCTGCACGTGAATTTAGGCTTCTCAATGCCATTTCTTAGGGCCTAATAAGAGACTGGCACCACTGCCATTCTCCACTTGTACAAATGTTTACCCTACTATTCTAGGAGGGGTATTCCAGTGATCATAGGAGAGTGGTGTCCTATTCCATTCCACATGTGAGTTTGATGATCTCAGTGTCATAGTGTAGTTGCAAGCATGAGATTGGCATCACTTCCATTCTCCGCTAGTGGTAATCTAGACAAACTAAACCTATAGATTGACATTCCACTACATTGAAGGATGCACATTAGCACTAGCGGAGAATGGCAGTAGGATAATGGCAAAAGTGCCAATGCCATAGAAGAATGCACATGTGAGTATAGGATTCCTTATGCATGTTTTCAGGTCATGGTATGAGATTGGCACCACTGTCATTCTCCACTGGTGACATTCTCCACAGAGATTGACACAATTCCATATGATCTCTGCACATGTGAGTTTAGGCTTCTCAATGCCATTTCTTAGGGCCTAATAAGGGATTGGCACCACTGCCATTCTCCACTTGTACAAATGTTTAGCCTACTATTCTAGGAGGGCTATTCCAGTGATCATAGGAGAGTGGTGTCCTATTCCATTCCACATGTGAGTTTAATGATCTCAGTGTCATCATGTAGTTGCAAGCATGAGATTGGCACCACTGCCATTCTCCGCTAGTAGTAGTCTAGACAGACTGAACCTATAGATTGACATTCCACTACTTTATTGGCTACAGTAGGATAATGGCAAAAGTGCCAATGCACATGTGAGTTTAGGATTCCTTGTGCATGTTTTTAGGTCATGGTATGAGATTGGCACCACTGCCATTCTCAACTGGTGGCATTCTCCAAAGAGATTGACACAATTCCATATGATCTCTACACAGCAGAGACAGTGATGACTACATAGAAGGATGCACATGTGTTTTTAGGCTTCTCAATGCCATTTCTTAGGCCCTAATAAGAGATTGACACCACTGCCATTCTCCACTTGCACAAATGTTTACCCTACTATTCTAGGAGGGGTATTCCAATAATCATAGGAGAGTGGTGTCCGATTCCAACCCGCATATGAGTCTGATGATCTCAGTGTCATTATGTAGGTGCCACCATGAGTTTGGAATCACTGCCATTTTCCACTAGTGGTTGTCCAGACAAACTAAACCTATAGATTGACATTCCACTACATAGAAGAATGCACATTACCACTAGCGGAGAATGGCAGTAGGATAATGGCAAAAGTGCCAATGCACATGTGAGATTGGCACCACTGCCATTCTCCACTGGTGGCATTCTCCACATAGATTGACACAATTCCATGTGATCTCTGCACATGTGAATTTAGGCTTCTCAATGCCATTTCTTAGGGCCTAATAAGAGACCGGCACCACTGCCATTCTCCACTTGTACAAATGTTTACCCTACTATTCTAGGAGGGGTATTCCAGTGATCATACGAGAGTGGTGTCCTATTCCATTCCACATGTGAGTTTGATAATCTCAGTGTCATAGTGTAGTTGCAAGCATGAGATTGGCATCACTGCCATTCTCCGCTAGTGGTAATCTAGACAAACTGAACCTATAGATTGACATTCCACTACATTGAAGGATGCACATTACCACTAGTGGAGAATGGCAAAAGTGCCAATGCACATGTGAGTTTAGGATTCCTTGTGCATGTTTTCAGGTCATGGTATGAGATTGGCACCACTGCCATTCTCCACTGGTGGCATTCTCCACAGAGATTGGCACAAATCCATATGATCTCTACACAGCGGAGAGAGTGATCACTACATAGAATAATGCACATTACTAGAAGTGGAGAATGGCAGTAGGATAATGGAAAAAGTGCCAATGCACATGTGAGTTTAGGATTCCTTGTGCATGTTTTTAGGTCATGGTATGAGATTGGCACCACTGCCATTCTCCACTGGTGGCATTCTCCACAGAGATTGGCACAATTCCATATGATCTCTGCACATGTGAGTTTAGGCTTGTCAATGCCATTTCTTAGGGCCTAATAAGAGATTGGCACCACTGCCATTCTCCACTTGTACAAATGCTTAGCCTACTATTCTAGGAGGGGCATTCTAGTGATCATAGGAGAGTGGTGTCCTATTCCATTCCACATGTGAGTTTGTTGATCTCAGTGTCATTATGTAGTTGCAAGCATGAGATTGGCACCACTGCCATTCTCCGCTAGTAGTAGTCTAGACAAACTGAACCTATAGATTGACATTCCACTAATTTTATTGGCTGCAGTAGGATAATGGCAAAAGTGCCAATGCACATGTGAGTTTAGGATTCCTTGTGCGTGTTTTCAGGTCATGGTATGAGATTGGCACCACTGCCATTCTCCACTGGTGGCATTCTCCACAGAGATTGACACAATATGATCTCTACACAGCGGAGATAGTGATCATAGGAGAGTGGTGTCCTATTCCATTCCACATGTGAGTTTGATGATCTGAGTGTCATTATGTAGTTGCCAGCATGAGATTGGCATCACTGCCATTCTCCGCTAGTGGTTTTCTAGACAAACTGAACATATAGATTGACATTCCACTAATTTTATTGGCTGCAGTAGGATAATGGCAAAAGTGCCAATGCACATGTGAGTTTAGGATTCCTTGTGCATGTTATCAGGTCATGGTATGAGATTGGCACCACTGTCATTCTCCATAGAGATTGACACAAATCCATATGAACTCTACAGAGCAGAGACTGTGATCATAGGAGAGTGGTGTCCGATTCCATTCCACATGTGAGTTTGATGATTTCAGTTTCATTATGTAGTTGCCAGAATTAGATTGGCATCACTCCCATTCTCCGCTAGTGGTAATCTAGACAAACTAAACATATAGATTGACACTCCACTAATTCCAATGGGAGAATGGCATTGGTGCCCTTCTACCTTTGTGAAGCCAAAATTTTGAATTAGGACATTCCATTGGGAGAATGGCACTAGTGCCAGTCTCCATTTTCCTATTACAAAGCCAAAAAATTAGGACATTCCATTGGGACAAACCATTGGGAAAATGGCAATAGTGCCATTCTCCATTTTCCAATGGGAGTGCCATTCTCCATTTTCCTATTACAATGGAGAATGGCACTAAACCTATAGATTGACACTCCACTAATTCTAATGGGAGAATGGCATTAGTGCCCTTCTACCTTTGTGAAGTCAAAATTTTGAATGAGGACATTCCATTGGGAGAATGGCACTAGTGCCATTCTCCATTTTCCAATGGGAGAATGGCACTAGTGCCAGTCTCCATTTTCCTATTACAAAGCCAAAAAATTATGACATTCCATTGGGACATTCCATTGGGAGAATGGCACTAGCACCATTCTCCATTTTCCAATGGGAGAATGGCACTAGTGCCATTCTCCATTTTCCTATTCCTAGTGCCATTCTCCATTTTCCTATTACAAAGCCAAAAAATAGGACATTCCATTGGGAGAATGGCACTAGTGCCATTCTCCATTTTCCTATTCTCCAGTGCCATTATCCCATTGCAATGTCCTAATATAAATTTCGTTTTGGAAATACAATTTCAAACAAAATAATTTGAATTTGAATTTAAATTTAATATTGGAGAGAATGGCATACTTGCCACTCTAAATATCCAAATTCAAAAGGGAACAATGGCGGGAAGAGCACTGGTGCCACTCTCACGGACTTCTTATGAGGTCTTGGAGAATGGCACTGGTGCCATTATCCATTTAAAATTAGAAATTCAATCTCTAAATTTGCCATTCAATCATGAAAATCAAAATTGAGATTGAAGTTTAACTTGAAATCAAAATTTGAAAAGTAGAATTTAGGTTTTGAAATACAATTTCAAAAGCATAATTTCAATTTAAAATACAAATTGAAATTAAAATTATCAATATGAATTTGAATTTGAATTTAAATTGGAGAGAATGGCATAAGTGCCACTCTGTATATCCAAAATTCAAAAGGGCACAATGGCGGGAAGACCTATATTTCAAAATTTGAATTATTTAGTAGTTTCAAACTATCACTTTCAACTTTCAAATCTACATTTCACACAAATCAAGAACTTTTCTCTCATTTCAATTGATGCCTTTCCCTCCTTCACTTTCTATTCATTCCAAACAAATTGGAGAGGAGTCTCAGAGTCTCAGAGTTTTACTCACCACAGCTCGCACAGAGAGTCTTGAGGCAAGAAGACAACCAACGGCTCAACAACCTGAAGTTGATGGAGCTGGAAGGAAACAACACAATTGACAATTGAAGCTCAATCAGTTCGGTAGCTTCTCTTTAATTTTTGGATTTTTTGCTTTCTTTCTTGAAATTTGGCTTCATCCTCCAATAGGAGGGTTGAAAGAAAGAGAGGAAAGCTCCTCCACCATTTACGCAATAAGATAACAGGAGGATTGAAAGAAAGAGAGGAGAGATATACCCGTGACGGACTTAGACTGCTCGATTGGAACGGAGGCGTCGATTGGAACGAAGGTAATTCTCTATTTCACGCTTGGAACTCAGACTGCTCGATTAATTAGATCAAATACTTGCTCGCAAGGAACCCCGAATTGCCACTACGGAATTTCCAAACCACCCATGGAGAATGAGCCTCCCATCGCTACTTTTATAGAACAAATCGTTCGAATTTTATAAGGAAGAGATTCCTGACTTCTCTTGGTCTTCGAGTTCTGAATGGAGGCATCAATTGGAACGAAGGAGTGGATTGGAACGAAGGCGTCTGGTCATCTTGGTCTTCGAGTTCTGAACGGAGGCATCGATTGGAATGAAGGCGTCGAGAAGCTTGACGAAAAAGGGCTACATGATGAGGAAAGGAGAAGCTTGAACGAAGATATGCATGAGGAGAAGCTTGACGAAGACGATACAAATGACGAGATAAGGAGAAGCTTTACGAAAAAGATACGCATGATGAGAAAAAGGCGTCCACGATTGACGAAAAGTTACGAAAAGCTACGGCGAGGAGACCACAGCAGCATCGCATGCGATGCGATCCACTTAGGGCAACGAGCGTAATGATTAGAAGGATCTAGGGTTTTCCATTTTTTTAGTTCGTAAGTTTAACTTTTGCATTTCTTTTGTATTTCGTTAAAAACAAATCGATATCTTTTGCATTTCGTTAAAAACAAATTATTCTTTATGTAATGTGCCTTTCTCAAGGTTACTATCATCTCTACATTTTTTTCCTTTTAGCATGCTACGATGTGTTAAGAAATGCACTCTTGTTAACTTACATATGGCAAAAGGAAAAGATCAATTCATAGTTGTAAGTCTCTAAACTAGGAGAGCAATGAGATAATTTCACACCTTGGTATCTCATTTTGCATCCTAGGTACCCACATGCTTGGCTATGGAGTAGCATATATGGCTATCGTATGGCTAAAAAGATTAACAACCATAGAGGCCTCAAGGCATGGACAAGAGGTTTATAAGGAGCAAGCATATACATATGTATGACCGACTTAAAAGCCTGCATATGGTTACCTAAGGGTTAGACACCTAAGGGTTAGACATCTAAAGTGAATATTAGGTCAAATATTGTTAGTCTTGAGAACTTGTTAGGTTGCTTATCCAACAGAGTCACCCCAAGATCTAGGTTGTCCTAGATGTTTTTAGTCAGTTCAATCTAGGGCCTAGTCAAATAGCAAACAAGGGAGATTGTGAACAAAGAGGATCAAGCTTGTTGTAGAACTTCCATGCTACAGCCTTCAAAGGAATTGCACACTCAAGACCGTACTAGATAATTCGGGAAAAACCCAATTCCCAGAATGGCAGTTTTGGAAGAAATTTAACACGTTTAATATATCCTATCTTTTGCATTTCATTAAACTAGGATCATAAGTTCAATAACTACTTAGCTTGAAATAAGTTCAATAACTACACCCTTCTCAAGGGATATTAAAATTGGCTTATGATCAGAGAACAAGAGGGACGTTAAAATCCTTCTAGAGAAATAAGCAAGGACGGCGAGATATTATACGAAGTTAGAGATGTGTCATTGAGCTTCAAGTATACACTTGGGCTTCATAAACCACACAAGGCTCTAGAAGCCTCTTGTAATAGGCCTCCCAAAAAGATACATGTTATGAAAACTTTATAATTATTTCTACTAAATGAAATGCAAGCATGACCACTTGTGAAGTTCATTAGTTACTTTGGCATAGTAGAGAGAGAATGAGAAGTGCTTGAGAAGGTGAACATAGAAGTCATCCACGGAAGACAACAATGGCTTGAGGATGATTTCCTTAAAGAGTGCTTCTTAAGAAATTGATGGGCTAGGGGTTAAGGATGATAATTCTAAAACATTAAGCATCTAGATCAAGTAGATTAAGGACATAATTCAAGTGCACCTTTATTCAAAAGGAGTTACTCTCACTGGCGCACCATGGGCACCACCCACACATCATGGATGGGCAAGATTGCCCGCCCCATCCAACCCATGGCACAGATGCATTCAATGCACCATAGAGGGACCTAGGCAGCTCTAGTGTGAAAACAGCATAAGCATTCAAGCTGCCAACTTAAGGGCACCTCAGCCTACAGAGGGGCACGTCTGAGCTGAGGTCAAAGCCACAGAGAGAGAGAGAGAGAGAGAGAGAGAGAGAGAGAGAGAGAGAGCAACGAAATGTATAGGAGAATATTGTATTGGGCGGTAAGTTTACCTCTTGAGTCAAGACAGCAAGGACGGTGAGATATACGAAAAGCAAAATTTTACATTACTTGGACCTTGATCAAGAAAAACATACTCTAACATAAAAATTTGTAACTTGACCAACCTAGCATAACCAAACTAACGTGAATAAACTCACATAACGAGCTAGGTTTCATAAAGTAATATCGATCAACTTAACCACATATATGAATAAATGGAAGTAAAATAGTGTATGGTTTCAAATGAATACCACGTTCACACACACACACACACACACACACACACACACACACACACACACAGCCATCCTCCAATCTCCCCATTTTACAAAGCTAAATTTTTTTTAAATTTGCTCCACTTCCATTCTCCCATTGCATAGGGGTAATGGCACCAGTGCCATTCTCCCATTATGATTTCCTGATTCAAATCTTGGCTGTGCAAAGGGGAAATGGCACTAGTGCCATTCTCCCAGATTCAAAGTTTTGGCTTCACAGAGTCAAAATGGCACATGTGAGTTTGATGATCTCAGTGTCATTATGTAGGTGCCAGCATGAGATTGGCATCACTGCCATTCTCCCCTAGTGGTAATCTAGACAAACTAAACCTATAGATTAACATTCCACTAATTTTCCTATTACAATGGCACTAGTGCCTTTCTCCATTAGAATGGCACTAGTGCCTTTCTCCATTTTCCTATTACAAAGCCAAAAAATTAGGACATTCCATTGGGAGAATGGCACTAGTGCCATTCTCCATTTTCCAATGGGAGAATGGCACTAGTGCCATTCTCCATTTTCCTATTCCTAGTGCCTTTCTCCATTTTCCTATTACAATGGAGAATGGCACTAAACCTATAGATTGACATTCCACTAATTCCAATATGAGAATGGCATTGGTGCCCTTTTACCTTTGTGAAGCCAAAATTTTGAATTAGGACATTCCATTGGGAGAATGGCACTAGTGCCATTCTTCATTTTCCTATTTTCCAATGGGAGAATGGCACTAGTGCCATTCTCCATTTTCCAATGGGAGAATGGCACTAGTGCCATTCTTCATTTTCCTATAACAAAGCCAAAAAATTAGGACATTCCATTGGGACATTCCATTGGGAGAATGGCACTAGTGCCATTCTTCATTTTCCTATTCCTAGTGCAATTCTCCATTTTCCTATTACAAAGCCAAAGAATTAGGACATTCCATTGGGACATTCCATTGGGAGAATGGCACTAGTGCCATTCTCCATTTTCCCATTCCTAGTGCCATTCTCCATTTTCCTATTACAATGGAGAATGGCACTAAACCTATAGATTGACATACCACTAATTCCAATGGGAGAATGGAATTGGTGCCCTTCTACCTTTGTGAAGCCAAAATTTTGAATTAGGACATTCCATTGGGAGAATGGCACTAGTGCCATTCTCCATTTTCCAATGGGAGAATGGCACTAGTGTCATTCTCCATTTTCCTATCACAAAGCCAAAAAATTAGGACATTCCATTGGGAGAATGGCACTAGTGCCATTCTCCATTTTCCAATGGGAGAATAGCACTAGTGCCATTCTCCATTAAATTCCTATTCCTAGTGCCATTCTCCATTTTCCTATTACAAAGCCAAAAAATTAGGACATTCCATTGGGACATTCCATTGGGAGAATGGCACTAGTGCCATTCTCCATTTTCCATTGGCACATTCCATTGGGAGAATGGCACTAGTGCCATTCTCCATTTTCCATTGGGACAATGGCACTAGTGCCATTCTCCATTTTCCTATTCTCCAGTTCCATTCTCCCATTGCAATTTCCTAATATAAAATTTTGGCTTTGCAAAGGGAGCATGGCACCATTGGCATTCTCCCAAGGCAAAGTCCCAAGTCAAAATTTTGTCTTCCAAAGGAAGAATGGCACTAGTCTGTTCTCCTCTTATGAAGACAAATGTTTTTCACAAGTCAATGCATGGGGAGAATGGCACTGGTGCCATTCCCCTTTTCAAAGATGGGATATATGCAATTCTCCATAGGTTAGCCAAATTCACATGGAGAATGGCACTGGTGCCATTCTCCCCCCGCTACAAGGACAAGTTTGTTGGTCTTATGAAATTCTTTGGTTGTAGTTTGTTCATAATCAATTTCTTGTCATCGTAATGAGAGGGGATGGCTACTATCAGATGCATGAATCAGGTCATGACGATGGTGAAAATAATTCATGCTTTAGAAAAAGTTTTATCAAATTGCTAAAATTTTTAGGGAAATAATTCATGCTTTCATGAAAATTTTGTATAGACTCATTCATGCTTTATAGAGATTTGCACCAATGCCATTCTTCCCCTCTAGGACATGTTTGATGGTCTTATGAAATTCTTTGGTTGTAATTTGTTCATAATTAATTCTCTATAATCGTAATGACAGGGGATGGCTATCAGAAGCGGGGAGAAGGTCATGATGATGGTGGGGAATGAAGTGGTTGGAATTGGTGGAGTGTGTGTGATAGATCCGGAGGCCTACTGTAGTGGTGTGAAGATTGGGACAGAAAATGTATCGGTGATAGTGGAGAAGTCTATCAATAGTGAAATGCTCTTGCCATTTCCCACTATGGATGCAGTGCTTGTTGGTGAGGCAATTTGGAGCATTGTCAAGTGGCCTAAGGGCTCTCTAAAACATGTTGGTGATTCTTTAGATGATGTGGTAACTGAAGAAGCTGCACCAAGTGAGCCTGAGCGACCTTATGTTGAGGCAATGCCAGTTTCTTCATTGGAAACTGACAATTTCATTCGTGAATCTTGGAAAGAGAAAAAGGTTGTCTTATGGGATGAGAGCAAAACAAAGACCGTGGGGGAAGGTGTGATCTTATATGTTTTCCCGGGAGACTCTATAAACTTTGACCTATTGGGTAACGATTGCATTGGTGTGGGTATTGAAAAGAAAGAACAAATTAGAGGAAGTGACTCAGGGTCTTCTATGCAAGATGTCGGCTCTCTCAACCTAGTAAAGTGGCCCATCAAGCAGATTACCTTACTTGAAGGAAGCCCATTGCAACAATATGTGCCCATGGACCACGTTGCTGGTATAGATGAGTTGGTCAATGATCAAATGTTGAAAAGGGATGATCCAACATCAAAGAAAAGAAGGTACACTTTCATTAACAGGGTGCCTAAACAAAGAGAGCCTCCAACAGCAATGTACAAAATGTCACTAGATTCGGTGCAGCAGGTTTCTTCCATCGATTGTTGTGGGAGTAGGTGTTGCCAACATGCAGAGTGAGATCTCTTAATGAATCTAAGGAAGAACTTTTGGGGTAGCTCCTTGGAGTCTCATACAAACTTTATATACGATGTGTTGTCAACGGCTTGGCATCATGACTACACAGGGAGGATATGCTACAACTTCAAGATAAACGGTCGGGATGTCTGTTGTAGAGCATGGTATGAGATGCATGGAATTCCAAGGACATTATTTTATCGATACAAGGAGCAATTTGAGAGTGGTGTGCAGCGATATGTGCATGGCAATTCAGGGATTATGAGGAGGAGCAAGGAGCACATAGGTATGGGAAGGGCTCTCATTCAACACTTTGTGGATAATAGCACAGAGCATATGCCTCACAAGAGTAGAACCATGCAGGATGGTTCTAGAGAGACACAGCAAGTGATACCTGAAGTGTGTAAGAAGATAGACGTCCTACGTGAGGTCAACACTTCACTTAATCAACGTGGTTATCAGAGCCTATCCACATCCACATTTGGCAAGATTTGGAAATCAGACTTAAAAAATGTAGCCCTTGCTAAGACGAGCGAATTCTCTAAATGTAGCTTGTGCAGCCGGTCAATTGGCAGCCACAAAAAGTCAAGATGAGCACAATTCGCTGATGGAAGAGAGAAAGATGCATATGATACAGCAACAAAGTTGTAGGAACTTATACTATGCATGGCGTAGGTACTCCGAGATGGATCCAAAAAAGTATGTATGCATAATCCATGATAAGATGGACCAAAAAAAGACGGCAATTCCAAGACTTCGGGTGAGGTCCAAGGACACCGATTCTGCATGGCAATTACAGGTTTCACTCATTGGAATGATTACCCATGGGCATGGAAACGGTCATTATGGACACTTCACCCTCAATGGTTTGTGGTCATCTGATCCCAACCTGACGATTGGATCACTCTCAATTTGTTTGCGCAACCTCGAGAGGATGGATATGCATGACCTTGGAGACCTTGCTACCAATGGGATTCCTAGAAGCAATGCTCGCCTTTTGAATGCTCTATGTTCAAGAAACGCTTTGGACTCCCATTACAGTTCTAAAGGTGCACATGTTTCCACAAGTGGAGCTAGCTTGTCTGAAAATGTAGATGTCACGATCACAAATGCAAATCTAGAAACTGTATCGGAAAGTGACCCGAAGTCTGTCACGGAGGCCATGACAACTTCCATTGCAAGGGCTACAGACACATGTGTGAATTTTTTTCGGTCAAATACAAGAGAAAACCCACCCTCTTTAGAGGGAAGTGTTGCTATTGAGCCACCATTCCAAAAGTTGCCAGAGAACTTGCTACTCCAACTAGATAATTGTGGGTTTGAGAACAAAAATAGATACTTGTTTGCATACCTTTCTCTTCTTGTAGCAAGGGGCATTTTCAAGACAGTTCAATTGGGCTTCTTGATGGTAGGGCACACACATGAGGACATTGATGCAATGTTCAGCAGGTTTTCTGAGAGCTTGCGGGTGGGACAAACATTCACTTTCCCGCATCTGATGGATACATTCAGAAAATGTACATCATCTTCACCGGCACCATTTGTTCTTACACGGGTTCCTAACTTCAAGGATTATGTAGATGGCTACCTATGTGATGGGCAAGAAATGCTAGTTGGACATGCAAAGCCATTACAATTTCGATTTTACATGCAAGGTGACATACCAATGATGCAGTACAAGGTGCATCCAAAATCCCCGAATTGGATGCCCATTGAAGGGGGAATTGAGCTATGGAAGAAAGATAGTGAGGGTCGATCGTTGTTGCCAACAGGTTGTCTGGATATACTGCCAATGGCTACATTTGTGAGAGATCACTTGCAAGTAATATCAGGGATAAAGGATTACATTAAGTTTTGGGAGAAATGTGCAAGTGGAAAGAATGCATCCTATGAGTCCTACATTAGGCCATTGGAAAACCATGATCGGTGAGCTCGAACAGGAAAACATCTCAGAGATAGGAGTGTATAGAGAGTTTTGGCCAAGAACACAATCTCCTGATGAGGAGGATGATATAGATGCTTGCATTAATGATTTCCAAGGCTATGAGGAATGGAATGATCACTATTGTGGGCCTCTAAAAGGTAAGCCGAGGGAAGAGTTTAGACCAATGGTGGATGTTAAGCAAGGTGACTTCGTCTTGGTGAGGCCATCAGATCCTATATACCCCATATGGCTTGGGGTTGCCATATCAAGTGCCGAGATGGATGCTGCTTCTCCTAATTTCAAGAAATTATTAATTCAGTATTGGGCACCATCAGTTAAGAGAAAGGGGCTCAGTGATGCAGATGCCTATGTTGATTGCTGGAACAAGTATTGGGCAGAGAATAGGTTGGATCCACAGGTATGGGAGTGTATTGATGCAATTGTCTGGTCATGGACATCAAAATCCATAAATAGACCCAAGAAGATCAAGATTCCACAGAGCGTATGTATCAAAACACAGGAGAGCTTGCTTGGTATCAGAGCATAGAAAATGGTGTCGAATTTCTCCCTCTTAATCTCCCAAACTTCCATTGTAAGGTGTGTTCTCATGTGATGTTTCTCAATTGTTGTTATCTTGTCAATGGGTATTTGCATATTATTAATATGACAATTTTCAGAAGCTGACCTTCACCAACAACTGCTTTGTTTCTAGTGGAACTCACTATGCATGGTGTTTGTTAACACCACCAACTGGTGTTTATTAACACCTCAAGTAAAATATACATGTTGTCCCTAGACGGTGTTTATTAACACCACCAAATACATGATTTTCAAACTCTGCCACAAATGCTTTGTTTCGGTTTTTATACGCAATGAACTGTTTCACAACCAATGAAGTTTTTCATAATCATTGGAATTCCAAATATAAGCTTATTCAATATTGGTGGAATTCCCACAATCAATGGAAATTTTCCCAAATTTAATGAATCCTTTCCCAATTTTAATGAAATCCACCCAATTTCGAAATTCCCAAAATGCAACTTTCGTCCCACTTTATCTAATACTGTGTTCGTGCACGATACATGTTTTCTCGATATCGATCACACATACATTTGATTTTTTGCTCCAACCACATTTTGCGATGGTAGATACGGAGGGATTCATCCTCACTGGATTGTGCGCATCTAAAACCGCGTTTAAAACCGTGTCTAAAACCGCATCTAATACCGCGTCTACCCTATGTATAGAGATGCGCCTATAGACGTGCTATTAGACATGCCTATAGACGCGGCTTTTAAACCTGCTTTTAGCATGCTCGCTTTGCTTTTCTTCACACTACTTATACTTCGTGCGGCTTGCTTGTTTCGTTATTAGTTGATCCACAGTTTCGACGCTTAAGAGGAGGGCACCTACACTTGCTTCCAAGCTTACACTCAAGAGGAAGGCACCCACACTTACTTCCAAGCTTAAAGGAGAGGAGGGCGAACAAGGAGGAGAAGCTTCAACTTTGAAAAAGGAGAAGAACCTTCCATACCTCTATTCAAGGTAAGTCTTTTTGCAGTTGATCTTTTTTGGAAGTTTGCTCTCTTTGGATTTGTACTTTCTCGTATCCAACTCTCTTTGGATTTGTACTTTCTCCTATCCAAAAAACGCATGATATGGGTATCACTGTCACGTTTCTGTGTTGGGCGCAATGTCCTTTTCTACTTTTTAGAAAAGTTCGTCTGTCGGAGCGCGTATATAGGCGCGTCTCAGAGCACATCTAAAACCGCGTCCACAAGCGTGTCTAAACGCACATCTAGGTTTTTTGTAGATATAGACAGCCGCGTCTATAGACACGCTGTTATACACGAAAATAGATGCGCTAATCAGACGCATCTATAGACGCGCTCTGACAGTAACCCGATTCTCTCTTCCTTTCCCCTTTCTTCACAGCTCATCTGTAATAGATTTTTTTTCTTTTTTCCAGTTCAACATGTGGCCAGGAAGCGCTTCCAGCTCACTTCATCCTCGGCATTCTATTTAGAAGGACTTATATAACCTTTTAGGGCACCCTCCTAGTCCTGCGGAGTTATACGGGTATATGACGGGTACTCTAAACACTCCCCAGGAGTCGGCACTACAGACTCCAAACCACCCCACACCTGCTGAGATCACCCCAGCGGAGTCAGCACAGCCGTCTTATGCCCCTTCCCCCATGCCGTCTTATGCTCCTTCTGCCATGCCGTCTTATGCCCCTTCCCCCATGCCGTCAGGAGGTCCTTCTGTCTCGCAGAGCCGTCGACGTACTCCTGTGTAGTTGAGACTCGGTTCTCCAGCTACAAGTGGTCAGCGCAGTCCCGTGTAGTCTCCAGCTACGAGTGGCCAGCGTACGAGCTCGACACGACACGGTAGCAGGCGTAGTAGTAGGGAGAGCGGTGGGGGATGCATGGCACAGTGCTTTGGGAGGGGTGGTGGTGGGGATGATGATGATTCAGATGATTTAGACGTGCCTCCGGGTGATGGTACAATATTCTATGACATCACTCAGACAGGAGACATCTTGATGGATGCACGGGGGAAGGACATCATGGCCTTCATGCGCTCTGTAATTGCTAACAATTATAGAGATTGCTTTATCCACTTCAAAGACCAGCCAAAGAGGTTGGCTGATGAGACCCTGGCTGCTGTTCGCTCTAGGTATCCTAACCCCCCCAATCGCCAGTTCACAGATAAATGGGCCAAGTCAAAGATTGTTACGATACTTGGCAATAAAAGATCTTCGCTTAAGAGGCAGGCACTAGCGGAGCTTGCCAGGCTTGAGGGAGGTCAACCACCAAGGGGCCCGCCCCACACCACTCACAAGCGTGAGTGGAAGAAAGCAATGAAGTCAGCGAGGGAGGACCCCAGTCTGCAGCACGTGGAGGCACGAAGGATCCAGATGGAGGAATATGGAAGCGTGCATTTTGGAGCAGGGGGTGTTGAATCATGGGAGGCCCAATTTGTAAGTATCGATCTCAAATTATATTGCTTCTGTATTTTATTAGGAGGTTGTTTCTTTGTACTAATCCCTCCGCAAATTGTGTCATCTTGCAGCTTGAGATCGTGGGCAGATACCCTACTCCTGTGAAGACAGCCTACCACCGTCACCATCGCAGAGGAGATACATGGAGGCACTTCTATGATGACGGGTTGATTACTGAGGAGCAGTATACCCGAGCTACTGGAGCGGCCCCCGAGGTATTTGAAAGTAATTAAATAATGCCAAAATTATAAGTAAAGATTTGATTTTTCATACATTGATATATGTTGTCCCTTGTTTACAGGCCCGTGCACAAGACGATGAGGAAGACGAGAAAGGAGGCATAGAAGGGAGCACAGAAGGGAGCGTGGAAGGGAGCGAGGACCTGGAGAACATAGATTAGACGTAGAAGTAGTGCTAGCTACTCTTTTTTGTACTTAAAGCCACTGGCTTGGCTTCGTGCCTCTTGTATATAAACTCCTCTTATTTTTTGTACTTGAAGCCACATGACGTGGCTTAGCTTCGTGCTACATGTATATACAAGCACTTCTTGAGCTTTTAATTTTATTGCGTTTTGGAGTTGTAATGTTTTATTTAGAATTGTAATTAAAATGCATTCTGTAAATTTAAAAAAAAAAAATAAAGCGTGTCTATCAGTGCGTCTATAAACGCGCCTATATACACGTCTGTCTATTCGACAAGCGTCTTTTTTTGTGTCTATAAACACGTTTATAAAAGCGTCTATTTAAGCATATAAATGCGTGTCTATATGCACGTGTATCTGCTATATAGACGTGCTAGTAGACGTGGGTCTCCAAACGTGAAAATAGACGCGCAAATAGACGCTCCCGTAAGTTTTTTATTTAGTTCACTAAACGCGTCTGTGTGCCGGTCTATGGGTGCTTTATCTTGTTGTGATGGATTATGTTTTGTCTTGAAATTTCCATACACACATGGGGGATGGAGAAGGGAGGATAACACTCATCTATTTCCATCCATAACATTTATCCATTTGTCTCTTTTATGTCCAATTTATAGGACTTTATAGAGATGAAGTATTTGGTCCTCCTACCAACTCCATCTATTGGAATCCAAGCCTTTATGCAAAGGCTATCCAAAGTCATTGGAAAATCATATCCAATGACAGGTCACAACACGATGACTGTTAAACGAAGTCACAATATGATGACTCTTATGGATTCTACAGAAATAATAGTGCCGAAAGCAAGATGCTATCCGGTTGGTTCATCTGTGATGGATAGAATGAGACATAGGGGCACAAGATACAACTCTGAAGAGGGAAGTAGGGTATCCTCTAGGATAATTCCCATAAAAGTCAAGGAAAAAGATCCTACTAATGAGGTATTTTTTTCAAATAGCTAGTTCATAAAGGTATCACTCTATCAAGCTGAGCATGCAAGGAAGATAGACTTTCAAATGACATGCTTTATGAATATATACTCTTAGAGTATTTTGATCATCTACTTTGATAATGATACATCGATGTCCTACAAGCTAGAGAGTGGATGTATAGTTGGCATTAGTGCTAAATTTCTTAGCACAGTAATCATTATCACATCCATATGTGGTGGGAGCTTTGTTATTATCAAATAAGACAAAAAGGTTCCCCCCCCTTTTTAAGGTATCTAGAATTATCAAGATTGACAGTAATAGACCTTCTAAGCTATGCTATATGGGCATTTGCTCTCAGATTATGCCGATCGTTTACAGTTGTAACAATACCAAGCAAGCCACCTACTATAGCTAGAATCTTTTCATAATACTTTTCTAAAAAGGGATGCAATGGTGTATATGGCTCAACAAGATTGTACAAATTTTTCTCAAAAGTGAATTTCCAGAGACTTTGATCAATATTCATCATGATCTATGAAAACTAGTTTATAGTCATTTATTTCTAAATGGTGGGAACCATGAACCCCTCCCTATGAGGGGGCATGGTGACCCTCGTAGGGTGTGGGCTTGTGATTGTGCGGGAGGACGGTTGAGTACACACACACACACACACATGTTAGTAATGACATTGACTTCCATTTCCTTTAACACCAAACATGATATAAGGAAATTGTTATGGACATTTAGTCCATACTTGGATGTCTACAAACCTGTTTTTACATTGGATGTTTGCATACATTATAGACATTGGATCCATACTTGGATATCTTTGTGTGCCATTTCTTGGCCTATGGTCTTAATAGGGCCTATAAATTACATGGTTTTCATACATTTCTTGGAGTACTATCTTAATAGGGCCTATAACATTACGTGGTTTTCATACATGTAAATTTGACGTCATTATGCATGGTTTGGCATGGAAATCCTCACATGAAACTGAAGCGACATGAAGAAATAAACCAACTGGTCAGCCTAAGGAGCAAAATGGCTATTTAAGTAGCCCATGGAAGCTGTAGCTGCTCACTGCGCAGCTTCTTCGTGTTGAGCTCAATGCATGTTTGCCTCAGTGCGTGTGATATCCAAATGTGAGCAATATACAAAACGACAGACTTGCTGGCAGACACACATACCTGCTGGAGGACTCATATGACTTGTTGGCAGACTCACACAACTTGCTGATGGAATGATATGCTCTCCCTACTACCAGCTGCATCGCTTTTTAAGCTCGTGATATGCAAGAAGCATAGATGGTATGAGTTGGCTATCAATCTAACGACCAACTTCAGAGCCACAAATACCTTTTCGTTTTGAACATTAGTTCTACTAGTAAGATCACCAGATACACGCAGTACTGGATGATCCCATACTACGACTGCATATACAGTGCCAATATAAATGACTATTGCCTCTACACAAGGTGACAATATGTAAGACTGTGGCACATACGGATCTATCTACTCGTGAGTTTGTTCGAGCATGAGAAGGTCTGGGGCGCCATCGGACGTTTAAACCTAGTAGATCTAACGCCGGAGATGACTATGGCCTTTTTTATGTAAGATACAAAGTCGAGGCATAGAGGTATGGGCTTGTGCTATAACATCGACGTTGCACTCTTCTTGCAAACGGCTATCCTCTCCATAAAGATTGAAACGGCTGACTTAATTAGATTACTACAGATGCTGAGCATATCAATCGAGTCGTTTTTGTTTACCAGTTCACATGTATATGTACAGCCATTACAAAACTTGCAGCACAACCATCTGAAATTCTGAGTACATGAGTAGATCAATACTCTGTACTCTTGCAATATAATCACGTGACGACAGTACGATGGACTTTGCATAATCTTTGAGTTCAGTATAAGCAAAAGGATCCAAATCGACGCCTGCAAATAAATCCATATTACAAGGAATGACATGCTTTTACAGAGCATATTTACATACAAATATGCATGTACTAAATAAGACCTTGTGTACGTGGATTTCTATTATATCTTCCCTAAACGGATGATCCATTGAGGCTCTTGTACACCAAGGCTCTTCTACAATGAGGCTATGGGGAAAAGATTTAATGACCCGTCTTGTTTCTCATAGTTGGTGTTTTTTCTAGTATTTGTGTAATTTATGGAATAATAATGACATGAACAAGTCTTGCTCATAATACCTTCATTATGTTTTTACATATAAAAATTAGAAGGATACGACTACCTTCTTTGAAGAAGGCAATTACGACTCTTGAGGAGAGTCAACTATGTGGATAATCATATTACTATCTATAGTATGGTAATTGTGGGATAGTTTTCTTTAATTTACTTTTGCCATTATTTTTTGGAAGGTCCCTTACACAATGTGATTCTTTTGACCCCGAACTTAGGATAATTGGAAGAACTGTGTTTCTCAGACATTGTGAAAAACTTGCTTTGTACACAAGGAGCATTTAGATACCTATGTCTCAAATGTTCAGGTGCCATACAATGCACCACCATCCAAGATGGATCTATTATAAATAACTTCCAATTTACGGTGCATACAAACCTTTGACCAAGGCTACTGGTGTGGGTGTGAAGCTCACTTCACCAGGGGGTGAGGTGTATTGTTATAGCAAGTTTGCACCAACAAGTACTTGCAACCAAGATGAGTCCTTGGCACTCATTTTTGGGCTACAAAAGGTGCAAGAACATCGCATCAAGCAACTTGAGGTACAAGGAGATTCTCAACTTGTGTGTGAACAAGTTAGTAGAAGGTGGAAGGTGCGGAGGGAAGGCTTGGTTCCTCCTTGGTTCCATGACATCAACAAGCATTGGAACTTTGCCAACAATTTGAAGAGGTTAAAATTCAGCATATCCCTCGAGCTCAAAATCTAGTTGTTGATTTCTTGGCATGTGAAGCTTGTACTTCAATCATGCATGAAATGAGTGAAAGCACCAACCCAACAAAGCCGCAAGCCACGAATGAGGGTGATCATTTGTAAGGAATGCAAAGGTTATGGTCATCATGAAACTAAGTGTTGGGCATATTTGATACGAGTTTACCGACTGCAAAAGATCATCAGAAAGGTCCTCAAGGACATTGCTCAAAAGAAGGATGCCAGACTGCACACCCCTTGAAGAAATAGCATGGTGATTACAAGAACTGGAAGAAGCTGAAGGTGATGTGCAGGCTCTCCAACTGTTGACATTTGTCATGGCATTCTTGTTAGCCTTGATGAACAACCTCATGCAGCACCATGTCTCTAACCCTCGCTTGTAAAGATGGATGCGATATCATGAGGGTTGGTCCTTTTAAGATTGTCTATGAGCTATTCTATGCTAAAGATTCTTCCCGTGTAGTATTTCACAATACACCAATCACATCCTACCTTGCATATGTGTGTTTTGTGGATGTATCTTCACCTGATTTTCAGTTCAAGCTACCTCTTTCCATTGTTTGCCCATAGATAAGCCTCATTTTGTCTCTCTCTTTTCCATTTTCCAAGCATGGTTGAGATTCTCGTGTTCTCTGGATGGGTTGAAGAAAATCCAAATGAGTATCTTGTGGCCTTGAAGCGCCATTGTGTTTCTCTCAACTTTCTTACTGAAGATAGATGGTTGTTGGTTCTTCCCACATTTCGAGCACATTTCTAGAGGGTTTGGCTCAAGTGTGGTATGAGAAGCAAGCCAAAGATGTTCACCAAAGCTGGCCAAGGTTGACAATACCAATGATTGAGTATTTCAGCAAAGAAGAGGAGCCGGAGAATGTGTTCCTACAGGTGGCAAACTTGAAGCAGTCAGAAGGTGAGATGACCCGTCGATGAGAATGCCTTGGAAGAATGCTTAATTGACCTTGAAAAGCTAGATGAGACAAGGTTGTGTGCAGCCTACTACCTCTAGGTAGAGAAGGCCCGATGCAAAAAGTGGTTCGGGCCGCAACCTCAAGAACAAAGACCTTGTAGAGGGCAATCTGCACTCCTCTATAGTGTCCGTAATACCAAGCTCAAGCTCAAGATCTGAGGCATGGGTCCCTATCACGGGGTAGAGATCACTCCACAAGGGGCATGCTGAATAGCCACCCTCAATAGAGTAGAAATGGAAGGCTACCTTAACGGGAGAAAATTGAAGAGATATTAGGTCCACTCACACTGCCTACCCTTCAAGCCATCCATAGAGAAAAAGAACTCAAGGCCAAGGTAGCCCGAATGAAACGCCAAGCCATCGAAGAAGCCAGGGCACGTAACGCCAAGCTCAGACAATGTAAGCAAATGGCATTGCTTAAGGCAATGCTTGAACACCCAGGATTGAGAGATGAACAAATGCTAGAACCAACTAGGTTACATGTTCAATTGCGGGGTTCGAGCTTGCGCATCTAAGCCCTCATAATCTGAGGCCGAGGAGGAAGGTCAAGAAGCCATTATAGTATTTAACTCTGTTGCTCCCCTTGGTAAGCTTCCACAACCACCTCCCTTGGATCCCTCCCAGCCCACCCAACAAGCCACCCAATCCCTCCCACACCCCTTCATCACACCAATCTTCCTGAGTACTCTTCCAATGCCTCTAACACCACCACTGTATAGCACGGGACCTCCCCGTCCATCTCATCTACTGTTCCGATCGACCTCCCAAAAGTGGCCCTCAATATGCTGCTTAAGGCAGCCAATTTTGTACACATGCCCATTGATACGGCACCCATAGAAATAGAGGAGGAGGAACCAATGCTGATTGAAGATGATGCTCGGGGGGGTCACTTAGTGTAATATGTCTATATCACGTGCGTGCAAGGGTTCTTTTCTAAATCCCTATGTAACCTATTTGTAGTATTTCCTGGTATCCCCTCTGTAAATTTTGGGAAATTTTATAAATCCCCTTCTGTAAGTATATTTATTTTCCTAGAGGAATTTTAAAAGTCCTTATGTGAGTCATACACTACTACTTTTGGAGTCCCTTTAGGTAGGATGAGATATTTAAACTACAAGATCTCTACATCACCTGCATTATTTGAATCTACACACAAAAAATTGAGGTACCGACTGCAATAATGGGCAATGCATAAGTTTAAGATGGGTTTGTGTCCTGATGATGCCATAAGGCAAGAGAAACATAGAATAAAGACATATGTGCAAAAATTAAGAGGAACAAATATCAAACAAGACAAATCATGTGTGCCGTACACCAAGAGCAAAGAATTGTGCAAAGCCACTTGAAACACGTAAAGAGCTCAAGAAACAACCTTTATAAAAATACTACATGAAAGATTGGGAGCTTTTATAAATGCTTTATATCTTTCAATTTTTTACAAAACCATATGTATGGGTGTTTTAGCTAAGAGAAGGGATGATAGATTAGCCAATTTTACAAAGCATTCAATGACAATATATAATATTTATTTCTTGCCAAATACAAACATCCACTAAGTCATATCAAACCATGAAGCCATGGTATTAAAACCATAGAGGCTACATTCATACAACATCTTGTTGTACCCGATGCCAAAATAGCATTTTTAAACTTGCTTAATGGCATTCATATAAACAAAAGTACCCAAGCGGTTGCAAATCATCCACTTGTGTGATTCAAGGTCCTGCAAAAAAATAATTTAAAAAATCCATCAAGAGAAATCAAACTAAACTCAGCGCATAGTAATAATCGTAATAAAGCTTTTATCATATTAGAAAGATAACAAAGAAGCCCCTACCAAGTGCGTTTAATGCCCCTTTACAAAGTCATTGAATACATTCCAATCATTCTCATCTAAAGTATACTTATTGCTATTACACTCATAGGTGAGGTTTGCCAATACAATTACGCTCTCAATATTTATCATGTCAAGGTCTGTAAGGTCATATGTGAAGCATCTTGAACCTTTTGCCTTTTGATACCACCCAAGCTGGACTTCTACTCCAAAAGGTCTATCTGAAAGGTTGAACCCTCTTTTATATTCCACATACCCCCCACCAACCTTTCTCCTCATTTTTTGAACTCGTCCAAGGTACCATATAGCTTGTGTTTTCTTTTTTTGCAAAGATCTTGGATTGCATTTCCTTGTTTTGTGTTCTTCATGAAAGAATACGGCACAATCGGAACCTATTCCAAATAGGTTCTCATTTGATGTAGCAAGAGGTATATCTTCCTTAGAGTAGTATACTCCTTGGCGAACCCTTGTGAGTCTATCTTTAGAGAGTGTGGGATTTCCATTAAGTTGGCTTACCAATGTGGACTTGAAGAGAGTTTTACCATCAATGGCAACAATTGGGCTCACTGCTTCTTGTTCATCTAGGAGAGAATCCACCACATGTCTGATTTCACTTATGGAGGCATCGTTGTCATTATCATCTATTTCTGACACATGATCTGCTTGACATTGGTCTTCTTCTTCAGAATCAGATTCTTGTGAATATGCATCTGCAAATCCATTTGACCAAGGTTCCATCCACCATTTCATATTCTCACCCTTTGGCTTCATATGCAAACTTTCACACCTTTCTTGAGCACTTTTTAGTCCCTTCTTCAATGCTTCGATGATTTTATCATCAGTTGACACACACTCATAGTCCCCTAGATTAGCTTCTCGCATGTTCTCTTTGAGATTCAATTCTCTCCATACATGTTCTTGCTTCTTATGTGCCCTTGTAAATAGAGGACTATCCTCTTTGCATTCAAAGTGTGCAAGCCTATTCATACTACCTGCACTATGTAGCATATCCATCAAGTCATAAGCGCGTTCTTACTGAAGAAGATTTTAACTGCATCTGAACCTGTAAGATGTAAAGGACACCTTAGGCCTGGACAAAATTCTCTAAAGTACTTGATCAGTAGGACCACAAAATGGCATGAGAGTTGCACATCTAAGAAAGCTTCCTTAGTTATGAAGTTTCTATTCAACGTATAGTTGGCATGATGAACAATCCAAGACCTCCAAATTTGAAAGAAAAAAGAGACTTTGCCCGCAAGATAGACTCGATCCACAAGATTCAAATGTGGAGATAAGAAGATGTCGATGTAGTCCCCAGCAATTTCAAAATAAGCTTGTGTTCCTAGCATGCTCCTCTCTTTTCTATGAATTCCATTGTTTGCCAATTCTCCCAAGCACCATTGCACTTGTCTACTGCATATTCTTTGAGCTCCAGCCTAATTTTGGCGGTCATCTCGCCTAATGTCTCCCTCCCTTAGCATATGCTTGTCGATAGAAAAAGCATCATACACAATAATGACATGATTTAAGGTGATTCAAACATTGCCAATAGCCAATTGACGCTTAGGCTTGTCAAGAACATTAACTAACTTTTTTCCATTATGTACAAAATCTTGATCATGCAACCCAAAAACTTGATTTTCTAAAACTTTTGCTGAGAGAGGCCATCCATCCCATTTTATCCCAAATCTACTACCTCTTTTATCTAGATAATCGGAGATCATCAATGTTCTTTGTCGACTATCACCATCAGATGTATGTCCAATAATTGGACCAATCGTGGTCTTTAGCTTCTCATTCCATAAGTTTAAAATAGCATCCCATTGCTTGCGGACAAAACTTGCATCAAATCGGCCGCAAGTGCAATGAAGTGCAAGAACCAAGCGTGGGAGTGCATCATGCAATGGATTGGCAAGAAAAACTCTTGCACGTCCACCAATTACACAATTTTGAAATGCATCAATAATCTGATCATATCCTTTTTGTCCTTCTCCCACTTTGATCATGCATGTGGTCATGCACTCATGATCATCTACTTTATATCCATCAAAACCCACAAGCATGTCATCCTTTGGATTCCACCTACAAGCAATAATAAGCACAAGTCTGTAAGATCATATGCAATCCTCTTGCATTCAAAAACAAGATTTAGATTATGAAAATAATTTAGAGAAAAAGGAGGTTACCTTATCCGCTTCTTTATTGCAGTTTCATCTTCCACTATGATGAAGGGAATCCTTGACATGATTCCATGCTTTTCTTTTTCTTTTTCATAAATTTCAGTGATTGCATCAAAAAGATATCCATGTATACCAGGTACAAACTGAGTAGCAAGTCTTTGCCCTCGCTTTGTCGTTGATAAAGAAGGTCCATTGAGGTTGGAACTCAAGAAGTCATGTAACCTTGGACCTCCCCACATCCTTGCAACCTCAAATATTGCCTTTGTGTTCTCACTATATCTTTGTCCAGCACTTGACTTGATTATGTTTGTGGCAACATCTTGTAGAAAGTCCCATAAGGCAACTTTACCACCAAACTTTTCCAATCTATGGGCTTCGATTATGTTGTTGCAAAATCGTTTTACATCCTTTCGATTGAGAGACTCTATGCTAGCTTCTCTTAAAGTGTGGACTCTTACTGAAAGAATGGCAACCTGAGACTTTGCCCACCATAGTTGCTTAGAAAGGTCTCTTACTCGTCTTTTAGCAAAAAGAGTTGCATTTCTAAGATCACTCTTTGTAAGATAATCTAGCCTTCTTCCACAACCGGTACCCCTATCTCCTCTCTTATTCTCAACCTTTTCTTCTCTATACAATCTCATTCTAAAGTCAGCAAGTTTAACTATCCCCTTGCAATGGTGGCATGTAAAGTCTTTAAATGGTTGCCCATCTTGTGAAATGCGTATGCAACTTATGTGACGAAAGCATCCATCCACATGAATATTAGTACATCCATTATTTAATGTTGCCTTAACATGACGCTCTATAAACCAATACTTCCCACCACATTGATCATCTAAGAAAGGCTTTACCTTGACATACTTGTTACCTACTTTGACCTCATGGCTCCAAAGGCCCCAACATAGCAAGTCAAAATTTACAAAAGAAGATTCATTTTCTCTATTAAAACTTGAATCAACAGAGAAAGCACTCGTACTTGGGCTTCTAGTTTTTGTTGAAACCAAAAAGTTGCTAAGAGATCTTTGCTTTGGATCATGCTCCTTATCCTTTCGAGGACGCCCTCGCAAGCCAGTGAGTGCTACCTTTGGATTTTCATCTTTTCTCATGAGCGACTTGATATGAGAGTTTGACTTTGTGTGTTCATTGAGCACCGTGTACAAATCTGATCTTGGAGGACATAAACGCAACCATGCATCATCATATTTGCATCGCACCTTCACCAAGCTTTTGTCCTTAAAATCATGTATTGTAGCTTCAACAACCTCAAAATCCCAACCTATTGAAACGATAGGAGATGAGTAAGAGACTTAATGTAAGAAGATGGCAAATACTGATTGAGGAATAAAGGAACAAATAATACCTTCATTTGTGGACATAAAAGATTTCATCTTCTCTATCGCATATTCTATCTCTCTTTTGTCATCCTTTGTCGGTTGATGCACTACTTTGGGCATATCTTCTTTTCGTAGTCCTCGAGCAACCATATACTTGAGCTCATGCTTTTTACTTTCCAATATGTGAAATCTCATGAAGTTAGAGAAGCAATTGTATGCTGCATGCTTGCCTTCTATCAATCCTTTACCATAAAGTTCATTACACTCATGACACCAAATTCGCACATGGGGCACCCCATTGAAGTCCTCAAAATGCAACTCAAACTTATCATCCCTTGACACTACCATTTCCTTTAGCTTTGATCTAACTCTATCAGATTCATGTTGCCAACATTCAAGAATAGTTGGGCTTAGTAATCTACTAGAAAGCTTTGAAGACATGTGCACTTGGGCATCAACATTTATGTCATCAGCTAGTTGAGTGCAATGTCTTTTACATGGATAAGGAGTTTCCTCTATGCGGCATAGACTTCTCTTGATGTGCACTAAGAGTTGATCATTGATTGTCCATCGTTCCTCTTGCCGTTTGGTTATTATATATTCATCCTCAACAAACTCAAAGGGTTCCAATAGAAGCTCATCACCTTCAATTTGTTCACGAACATGAGAGAATGTGGGATGACCTGTGTCTCTTGTCACCCTAACAACACCTAATTCCTCCTTATTATCATAGTCAATCACTTGAATCCTGAAAAAAGATGCCATGATAGGAGACCGATGTACTTCAAAATAAAATGAGAACCTTAATTATAACCCCCCTCCACCTGTGTGTGCATGACCTGCAAAATTTAGATTGCCAATTTGTGCATAACTGGTGAGTTTAAATTTAATCATTATAATAAAAATTTGTATGCATGACTCATGGGTTTGAGTTTAACCATAATAAACACAAACTCTTCCCAAATTAATACACAATTCTAATACAAAAATATAAAATTTTGAAAAAAAATAAAAATACATTCTAAGACACTTTACACTTAATTAAATTCAAATACTATAAACACATATACTAGTATTCAAAATGCAAGAAGTTACAGCACGAAGATAAAAATTTGAGAATTTAAAAAATATATAGATTATAGTACTATATTGAATTCAAATAGTATAGATGCATATACTAGTATTCAAAATGCATTGAAAGAGTAACATTATAGTTTATAAACATAATTGTATAAGAGTAGCTTTATAATAAAATCAAATTAATAAAACTGAGGCATCATCTCAACTGCAGGCCGCAAACATGCATGGGGTTGAGTGTTACATCTTGCTAGTCGATTATTCATCTCGGCCAGTGTCATTCTATTTTGTTTTTCCACAAACATATAGTTAGTTGCATTGAAATAAATCTGCCGCGACTTGCCACTCCATGCTGACTGTTTTGTGTAATCCTCTTTGAAGTAGTATTCCTTACACTCCTTATAAAAATTAATAACCTCTTTAATCATGTATCCCATGGCAAACACATCTGATTCTTTACTGTAAACATTGGTGTTCTCAGGGTCAATTATTTCTAGAGCTTGCCAAGGCCGGAGTCGATTTTGTCTTATTGCTGTACTCTTCTTGATCTTATAAGTCACATCATCCATATCTGGAGTACGCTTCACAAAATTAACAGCTTCTCTTGATTCATTGTATCGAAGCAGCAATCCCCAATCAATGATGCCAACCCGTGGACTATGATTCTTGGTAAAATCTAGCATGACATTGAAAGGGTGTAGATCACAATGTATAATGCCTTCTTGGTGTACAGCTGCTAATGCATCAACCAATGCGTGTATGATGTCTAGGGTAGCTTCCACAAATGCCTTTAATCTCGTAAGCTGTACATCACTTAGTATTGGATCTGGTTCTCTCCTAGTGACTCCATTGCCTTTCAAGCATAACACTTGCTTTCTGAAAGTCCCTTTCTCAAAGGGTAGCTGCATCATCATGTCTCCAATACTCCCTCCATTGAAGTATGGAAAAATGTTGATCCAAGGCAAGCTTCTAGTAAATCCTATGCATCTGACAATACCTGGATGTAAGATTTGCATTCCATATTCTTTGTCAAATGACTTTAAGGTGTGAGACATGTTCCCTTTGTAGCGCTTTGCCGCATAAGTAATACTTCGAGGAAAGAAAGAGATGCCATTAAAAGTGACTTTAAAGCATACTCCAAATGAGCCAGCACCAAGATTCTCACCCTCCTCTATAGCCTCATGGGGGATACCTAACACAATTGAACAATCACCATTCCTAAATGAATGTGCTTTGTGAGAAGCATCCCCGCGACTACCGTCAATAGCTAACCATGCCTCAGAAGTTGGATCACATGAATGTTTTGATTGCTCATATCGCACTCTCTTCGAAATAGTGAAATGTGAATCTATGTCTTTTGCCCTCTTGCTTCTACCCTTCTCCTCTTTCCACTTCAAATCCCAAAAACCTAATTTTTCCATGTCAATATTAGGAGGCACGTCATCTTGCAAGTCTTCTGCACATTTCTTCATATTTCCTATGATGCTATTGATCATGTGACGTACTCCACCTTCATTCATTTCACTCTTGGGCAACGTCTCTCCCATTGTGTTGGCTATGACCTCATTGTAGAAACACTCTATCCGTATTGCATTGCTAGTTATGTCTGTTATTTGCTCCTTGCTCATCTTACTTATCCCTATACAAAGATGCCGCCTAATGACTTTGAGCCAATTTTTCCTTTGCTCTGCTTGCATCTTTTCACAAAAGGATTTCTGGCAAAACATGCATGAAAAAACCAAGTATTGAGAGAGAATCTAAAATATATTCATATTTTAAATAATCAGTGAACACAAAGTTAATAAGAACACAACGAACTCCATTCTTATGAAATTTGCATCATGCTTACATGGGCCTACCATTTGAGTGTGTGGAGAAGTGTGTATTAGACACTAGATAATCAACATTGGAAGAGTATTTCAAATAATATCCAATGGTTGATGACCCACAATTGATTAAAGATAAGATTCAACTTAGAATCCTTATACATAAGCAGCTTTCAAAGACCCCATGGATAGGCATTAATGAAAGACACAAATATCATTGGCTCTATCAGATGTATATTTATTGGAAAGTTTACAACCTCTACACACTAGCATTTATGCGATGGTACCCTATATTCTACACAAAATATTTCCAAAGAGGACAACAACATCAAAAGTCGAATAAACGACCAAGTGTTGAAGCCGAAACTATCATACAACACTGATAACCTACAACGACACTAAAAGCCAAATAAATGACCATGTGTCGAAGTTTAAACATTTGTTTTATGAAATAAGCTACGACAACACTGAAAGCCGAATAAATGACCTAGTGTTGAAGCCTACTTATTTTATAAATTATATATCTAAGAAACAACACCAAAAGTCGAATAAACGACAAAGTGTTGAATTCTATTACTCTTCTAAGGTTGAGAGACGACACATACAGTCGAATGATACGACCAAGTGTCGAGCTAGTTTCAAAACAATGAGAAGGAGTCCTTGTAACGACATCAAAGGTTGAATATTACAACCAAATGTCGAAATGCAGACTTACTTACTTAACCGCAAATATAATCGAGTAATACGATCCAATGCGGAAAGATAAGCACCATGCAAATGCATGGCCCAAGTAATTGACTCAAATATTACATTACAAATCAGATGATCGACGTATTATGTCGAAAGGCTATATACGACACTACGTCGATATCTAATAGTCATGTAATATCAAGAATAAAGAAGTTATGACATTGACATACTATATGAAAAGACGACACTACATCGAACATACGTGAAGAAGAAACCCCCCCCCAAAAAAAGCTTATCAACTTATCGAAAATTTGCCAACGAATGGGTTATTGAGCAGAGAAAGAAAAGCTATCATACCTTTATTTCAATTATAGTCATTCCCAAAACTGCCTTTTCGAGATGCAGTGCTTTATGAACAAACTTATTAGAGAGCTTATGTAAGGTAAAGGGGAAGGAGTAAGGTAAATGAGGAATCCTAAGCTATGGATGAGCAACCCAAGTTGCATGCTCAACCAGACAAGGAGTCAGCAGGAGTCAGGCAAGCGAAGAGAGAACAACCGAAGCCAAGCTGGGAGCATGAAGAACAGAACCTTCTAAAGGGAAGGGTGCCCACAAAAATTACATCGTGAGCAGAGTGGTCTTATATCAAGTCTCCAATAAACCGTAAAGGGATGGTAGTAACCACGTTATCCTACAGCTCTTCAATGCTACCATATTTTGATGTTATGTAGCAAGCGCAAAGCAAGAATGACCTAGAGAAAGGTTGCCATGCTAGTGTCTCGGCAACCTAGAGTTCTTCATAGCAAACTTTGTAATAACTTAGAACTTCCTATGAAAAGCCAGGCAAGTGATGTGCCTACATGACAAGGGGACTGAGAGTAACTCGCATGAGCTCTGTAATTCATCGCAAACATTTGAATCAGATATCCCTATTACAAGCACATGCCTATTGCAACATATTGCTGTTGTTATTGCCTATAGCGATGCCAGAAAACAAGCATGAACTCACGCAAAACTTCACACAGCAGAGATCCAGAGCGTGCAGGGTAGTGAAGTTGCCAAAGTGAGGAGGAATTAAGGGTGCCAGAGAATGGCCCATAATCTATAAAGTCCTGATGAAAGCACCAAATGTAAGATAAATTCAAATCATCTCTCCATTGTGTGTGTCTACTTACCACGCTCCATCTTAGAAGTTCCAAAGGTTGAATGGCTCTGTAGGAATCGCTCCCTCATCGCCAGTGAACTGCAATCCCAGTGAATCAAATGCAGGAACCCTCACTCCGTTGCTAATGTCACTCCCACCCTGCAGAGTAATGTCCTCTTGCAGCGTTCGTATGGAATGTAACATAACAGTCGCTTTTGTCGACCTCGATGACTTCGATGCATCTATGTCACCCCCTGAAAGAGTTGCTTCAAGTACGCTCCTACCCTGGAAAGTGATCAAGAGAACTTCATCATTGAAACTCGCTCAACAGAACCTATAGACTAGCGTGTAAACAAATAGAGAGAAACCTGCAGAAAAATGCGTGTGTGCAACCAGATAAGGATGCAACCTTCTCGCTGCGACACTTGGAGGAGGAACTAGAACCAGGGTTGCTCCGAGCTGAGGGGAATCGTAGGTGAAGAAGCGGCCGCTCGAGCTGCAAGAATCTGAATCTCTTTGGTGGAGAAAGAGCAATTTGCGGGCACTTGAGGAGGCGAATTCGGAAAATTTAGATGCACATCGGGGCCTTGAAGGCAGACAAGTGCGAAATCATAAGCACGAGCTGCAGCGTATCGAAGAGAGCGAGTACCTGGATGAATGGCTTGCCGATCTGCTTGCTTGTTCTGATCGCTTGTTCACGTTCGTGCTAAACCGTGGTAGCGCAGTCAAACGATTGCGAGAGAGGGAGACTGCAGTGAGCTCCCAGAGAGAGGAAGGGAAAGCTCCAGTAAGCTGGTTGTCTGCTAGATTGAGAGTTCCGTGGCGGAGGGCGTTGCGAAGGTCCGCCGGAATGGAGCCGCTGAGCGCGTTGTCGATGGGGGAGAAGGAGATGGCGAGGAAGATGGAACAAGATTAGAAGGGGATTTCAAAAGCGACGGCCCATTAAGGGCCATTAAATTTTGGCAGCAAGATTTAGCAAGATTTGGCAAGATCAAGATAAGATCAAGATAAGATTGCACCTTCATAGCTTGTAGAGAGCTTGCAACCGTGTTATTCATATACCATTTTACTCCATATTCAAGAATATTCTCACAATATTGCACAACCTAGACATCATGGTTGGATTGATTTTGCGATTGCATCATCGACAATTCTTCCCCTATGGTTGACAGTGAATGAGAGAGGACTTGTGAGAATGTTCTAAAACAAGATGGCTTCATTGTTGAATTTTACAAGGGATTTTGGCATGTCATTTAGGATGTTTTGGTTAGTATGCTTAATTTTATGTGTTACAATGGTGTTCTATTAGAAGGCACGACTAATGATTGGAGCTAGTAGACAGAGCTCTGATGCTCATCATGGAGGCACCAAGGCTCCAATATGAGGCGACATTGAGCCTTGCAACAATGGCTACCCCTCTAGGCCAAGAGCAGATCAAGTTTCCTATCATTGCTCTACGCTAGAGGCACACTACAAAAGAGGAGGAGGGGGAGGAGTAGGGTAGGGTGAGACAGGGCCCTAGCCAAAGAAATGAAACTTTGTGATCGATGATGGCAGATAGGTTATGAACACAAGAGTCGCATTATCATTGGTGTATAGATGATAGACGGAAGAGGATGGAGATATAGGCATTTAGCAAATGTAGATTCCACCCCATAAGATCCATAGCTTGTAATGGGTGGAATCAATGTCAAGAATTAAAAATCTTGACAAGGCAATAGCTGATTAATGGCCAAAAGTACATGTCTCGTACATGTGGACCAATGCATATTTTCCATAGTTTCCACGCACACCAAATATTTGTGAAAATTATTTTTCCCTTTCATAGGCATATAACCATGGTGGATGCCCCTTGGCCTTCTTTGTCCCACTCTCTTCCAGTCCTGCTAGCAACGCCTTGTGTCTCCCCTTGCCTCATGGCAGTAATAGCCCTCTTGGCGAGCATTTGCTCTCCCCCCTACACCGACCTCTGCTCGTCCATTGCTTCAACTCGCCTAGCCATGTGATTGCCCTGCCGTCCACCAAGGTTGAGCCAAGATTCCTAGCTATGGTGAAAGGGAGGTGGTTCAATAGGTTTCCTTGTGCCCCCCTCAACCCTGTGTACATTAGATTAGCTACTTCTTGTTAGATTATGCTAGGTTTCATTAAAACTGTACATTATGTTAATCAAACTCTAATCAAAATAGCTTATGTCATCTTCTGTTAAGAAAAAGTGCCAATACCTTAATGCCAATTTGTGAAATTTAATGTGAATTGGTTTTATGCATGTGAATTTTTTACTTAGAAAATGAAAAATATAGGTGCTTGAATCACTCTCATATCATCTAGATTACAAGAGTTACAAATTCTCAACAAAATGCTCACAAAACGGTACTCATTATGTTCGAGATACACTATGCAAAATAGTGCAAAACTACAATTAGGCCCATTAAACAAATTTCTAGAACTTTGCAATCCGGAAACAAAGATTTCTCGTCATGCCATGTTATGAATTCTAGTCATCTATATGTTCTATAAGTTGTACCATGAGACGCTCTTGGAAAGATATTAGTCACAAAAAAAAATAGCCTTAATGTCATACCACACTCTGATACACTCCACCTATGTCAAGAAGATGTAGACCGAAAGTAATGAAAAATAAGTTGCCAAGAAGAATGCAACTCATAATAGATTGCAACAAAGAAATTAATCGAGTAGCCACATCTTCTAGTCTTCTACATCCCTTCATCACAAAATCAGCATCTAATACATGACAATAATATAAATTATATATGCACATAGCTTATTGCTTCATCACTGCATGTATGACTACAATATAAGTGCATTTGGGACCTATGCTCCAACGCCATGCTAACACCTATGTACAACCACATCCATGACAACTCAGGGAGATTTTAGCATTGTCCTTCTAATAACTAATCCACCACTAGATGCCACAAACAACAAGATGCCATTTCTAGGCATTTTTAGGCATTGTGTAGCATGAGTGTAGCATATGCCGCAAACAACAAGATGCCATTTCTAGGCATTGTGTAGCGTATATAATACCTCGAGAAAAGATATGGTCTAAGAAGCTAGAAAGGGTCTTCTTTAATCTTTGAAGATACCATATATAAGAGCCTTCTTTAGCTCTCAATGTATCAGACACAAGGGCTTATGTTCTCCTAACCTAGAAATAGTTTTATTCTTTCATTTACTTTGAATTGATCATGTTTACCATATTCTAGTTCAAACTGTCACTGGTAGTGATGCTCATGGTACTTGCTAATCTACAACTCTAGGCACAAGTGCGTGAGAAACCCTCAAGCATAATGGGATTCTCACTCAATGAAAATTTTTCCTTTTGCTTTGATCCCTTGTTGCTATATGGATACTATATTTTCCCAAGTGGGAGAATCCTTTTGAATAGGGCTATCTCAAAATAAATACCTTACTTCTTTACTCTCACAGGTTTTATCCGATGGATTTAATTATAGAAGTGGCTCTCCACTATTTATTCTTTTTTAAATAATAGATCAATTGTTTGAGAGCCTGAATGATCTTTACAAAGGCAGTGCTAAATAGACTGAGTAGAACCAAAGAAAATCAAGTATAAGAGGCATCAACTTCAAAAATAGTCCTCCACCATTGATTCAATGCAATCCCTCTGTGGATAGAAAGAAAAAAAAGAGAGTGACGGGATAAAAAAATTTCAAAAAATAAATTCAACATTAATGGTGTTCATCAAGATTAGAGATCAATGTATGCAAGAAAGCATAGCATCCTAATCTCATCCTAATGAAAAGGCCAAAAAAGAGTAATAAAGAGAGAAAATCATAGCATCATAATCTCATCCTAATGCAAAGGCCAAAAAGAGCAATAAAGAGAGAAAAGGTTTTTAGAATTCTCTAGAATTCAAGAAAGCATAGTATCCTAACCTCATCCTAATGCAAAGGCCAAAAAGAGCAATAAAGAGAAAAGGTTTTTAGAATTCTCTAGAACTTAAGAAAATGCAATAGGAGCGCTTACTCATTTCAAAAGGAAAATGCCAGTAATAGCATTTCAAAATGTCCCATGACATAAGCCACTCTACGCAAATATCCATGTCACATGTTGCAAGCTTCTAGAAAATTTTCAATATAAAACACCCTTCTGTATATTAACCTTTGGGTATTAAATTACTTCCTTATGTATATATAAATATGTAAGTAATTGAATTAATAAAAACCCATCTGTTGAACTCACGTGATAGGGTTACATATAAAGAGTGACCCCCCCGAGAGATGATGAGGTTCCTCAAACTCCTCCCTTCTCCCCGCCCAAATATGTACAGTGGAGACTAGACTTGCAGCCATTCCAAGAACTATTGGACAATGTCCTCATGCACCATTGGAAGCAACAACTCGAAGGCTCCCACGTCCACCTCTACGAAATCCTAGAGGTGTGCCCCCTCACATAGCTCATCACCTAGTCCTTCAATGATTGGCGATGTGCCCATCTAAAGCACACAAGAGGAGGTTATCACCTTGCCCCCGATGCTCCAGTTCCCCTGATCGATGCTGACGTCGGCCTACAGCCTTGATGGCACATCCCCTTTCTAAAAAAGGAGCAATTTTGGTGTTGCTACCGTAGTGCCCATGTCAATTGCCGGATCCACCCCTTGTACATGCCCATGGAATGTCTATGGACTTGAGCCTCATTCCGCCAGCTCCAAAAATGGGACCCCAACATGTTGTACAATTTTCCCAAGTAAAACTTCCCAAAAGAGATGATGCAAGAGGAATTTTGCTTCCGCATCCAGTCCTTCAATGACACGTATGGCTCGGTACCCGATCCACCTGTCATTTTGTAGCGGTCCACTTAAACCACCTTCTCCACTTACTCCTCCACGATCTCCCCAACCACAGTCGGCCCATTGATGACCGCCTCCTCAATCTGGCCAATCAGATATGCAGGGAGTATGGCAACTCCCTAGATCCAACAAAATGCCTGTTCATGGTCATCCACGAAGTTGTTTTGGGATACATCGTCTCTCAACATGGGATTGCAAAATAGACATGGACAAAATCAAAATCATCATGGAATTGCCTCCTCCTACAAATTACAAAGGTGTACAGGTCTTTATGGGACATGCCGACTATTATAGAAGATTTATATTGCAGTATTCCATCATAGCTAGACCACTTTACAAATTATTAGTGGAATTCTTATGGACAGAAGAGTGCGACCAAGCCTTTGAGCTCTTAAAATGGTGCCTAATCATAGCACCCATCCTTATATCTCCCAATTTGGATATTTATTTTCCTATTCATACTGATGGATCCAAGTATGCAATTGGGAGTGTGCTTTGTCAACCTGGTGAACATAAGAAATACTACCCATTCTACTTCGCCAGTCGACAACTCAATGATGCAGAGATCAACTATACCACCACAGAAAGAGAAGCCCTAGCAATGGTGTATAGTGTAAAGAAATTTCGGCACTATCTACTGGCAAATGATTTGTCTTCTACACCAACCATCAAGCGTTGCTTTATCTTGTGAACCATCCGTGTACAACAAGAAGGATAACCAGATGGCTCCTCTTGCTTCAAGAATTCAACTTCAAAATAGTGGTCCGCAAAGGTGCCCAACACTACATTGTAGATCACATGTCTCGTGTCAAGTTGGGAGAAGAAGCCATTGGAGTAGAAGATGACTTACCAGATGCCACACTATTTCAAATATATGTTATTCCAGAGTGGTGTGGAGGTATCATTGGGTACTTAATGGCAAGAAGACCACCCCCTAAAATGAAAGCAGTTGATGCCAAAAAATTGATTCTAAAGGCTGCACCCTATCAACTCATTGCAGGACAACTGTACAAGATGGGCAAGGACTAGATATTAAGAAGATGTGTAATGCCTCATGAGATCATGCCAATCCTAACTGAAGTCCATGAAGGCATTGCAGGAGGACACTTCCAAGGGGAAGCCACAATAAGAAAAGTTCTCCTCACAGGCTATTGGTGGCCAACACTATGGGCAGATGCCTATGAATATGTAAAAGGCTATGATGTATGCCAATGGACTACTAAACCACAACACAAAGACTTCAATCTCCTAACAATAGTTGTTGCACAAAAACCATACATCCAACAGCAAAAGTAACACAGGCACGCTACATCATTGTGGCCACCGATTACTTTACAAAATGGAAGCAGTCTGAAAGACAGATGCTGGAAGCACAGCAAGATTCTTATACGAAAATGCGATCACCCAATTCAAATGCCCCATTGAAATTGTGTCGGATAGAGGCACACATTTTGTCAATGAGGTAATCCAAGAACTCTTGTTTGGCTTTATGGTAATCCATCGAAAAAGCACACCCTACTACCCCCAAGGGAATGGACAGGCCGAATCCACCAACAAAATAATATGCATTATCCTCACCAAGGTAGTAGAACCATAGTGTTCTGATTGGGCAGAGAAATTGAATGTAGCCTTATGGGCATACAGAACCACACTCAAGGTCAGTACAGGGAACACACCTTTTCAATTGGTGTATGGCCTTGAAGCTGTGGTCCCACTAGAATTTGTAATACCAAGCCTATGCATAGAAGTACAGGAATGCATGGGAGACCATGAATCCTTGAAAGAAAGACTCTATCAGTTGGAGAAGCATACAGAAACAAGACTAGTCACCTACCATGCCATGACAATAGAAAAACGCAGAAGAAAGGCATGGTTTGACAGAAATCTTACAGCTAAAGACATCAAGAAAGGTGACTTGGTCTTGTTATACAATGCCAAAGTACACAAGGGGAAACTAAAGTATCTAGGTCAAGGACCCTAACAAGTACGAAGGATGAATCCCATCGGAGTTGCGTTGTTAGAAACATTGGATGGAGTCCAATTGAACACAACAATAAACGGGAGCCAACTGAAGTGCTACTACATCAACATGCAAGCCATCCCCGACCAAAACAAAGATTTGGGAAACCAAGTCTTCCTTAGTTAGGATTAGATTGTATCACGAGCACTCACTTGCATATGTACAGCTTTGCACATATAGGTAGCATCAATCAATTTTAACCTAGGGCTCAAAAGTGATGTCTAAGTTCTAGCTGCCCTATGAAAATCTTAGCTACAAAAAAACCATATAGTTAGTCCCTACCTAGCTACTAGGTCACGTGCACTCACACGCTTTCACTTAGACACATAGATGATTGCATGAATCATTGTACCACACACTTTCATTCCACACTCTCAAAGCATGTATAAAAATAAGATCTAACACACACACACACACACACACACACACACAGAAAGGTCATACCAGCATGCCAACCAATCTAATGATCAATGGTACACCACATGCACATGGATGCAGGTTGAAAAAAGATGCCGCCACTAAAGAGGATGCACAGAAAGAGCCCACTGCCTCAACCACAAGACCCCCTCCAAAGTTTGTAGCCATCTACATCCTCTCAAAAACCACGGTGACCACAGGCATTTGTGGTCCAGAGCAATAGCTCCAAAGAGGATTTAGTGCATGACCAAGAAGAACAAATGCCACCCCAGTCACCACCGGCCTACACAACCATTGACGGGGCCCAGTCACTGGAGCTTGTTTGACCACCCACATCGACTTATGCTTTTTCCTAGGAAGCAACATCTTACTTAGAGCAAAGGGGTCTAGGCAGTTTGCATGAGAGCCTAAAATCCTTGGAGAATAGTCCTGCAATGACCACATACATCAGCGACTTTCTCCATTCTTACCACTCTAGCAATGCAAAGGTTGGTAAGTATGGTACAATCACACAGAGCCCACTAAACATTATCCTTGATAGTACAGTCATTCAAAGGGCTTTCTCATTGCCAACACAAGGTGCCAAATACCCTACATGGCCTATCGATGCAACGTTTCTCGAAGTACAGTCTCTCCTCACCAAGGGCACACTGTTCCATAGGGATGCCATATTGCTTCGCACAATCCTTAACAATGACCTCAAGGAAGCAACACAATTCCTATCCATAATCCTGGGGGTTAAGTGTGGCAACAATCGTTCCCTTCCACTCCGCACATTTGTTTTGCTGAGTAGGAAGCTAAAACAGGACTGGGTCCAGCACTTAGTCATTTTCTTTACAAAGAAACTAAATGGTTCATCAGGCCAAAAATGTAAAATTCCACACTTATTGGCTATAATCATAAAAAAAGAACCACAAGAAAGAGAAATGACTCTTCCCTAGTCACCAAAACCAATTGAGGAGTTGGACATACCCTTCTCACTAGTATGGGAGCCATCACCAACTTCTCCTACTATCACATTGATAAGTGCAGATGCCTTAGAAGAAATACCTATTCTAGAGGTTAGGATTGAGGAATTGCCCCACGAGATGCTACATCTTGGTGCACGATTGCAACCAGTATATTTCCAACAACAGCAGCAACCAGAGCCTAAGGCAAGATCGGCACCAGAACTTGAGGAAAGATCAACACTAGAGCCTAAGGCTACATCATCACTAGAACCGCCCATCGACGCTATGCCAGGCGATGAGCCACAAGGGGAGCTAGTGCCAGATCAACATTATTTATATTGTACATAAGGGACTGAAATACCATTGGAACAACCTCCCCCAAGTACTACAAAATCATCAAGATGGCTACATGGGCACCACTTGTATCAGCAGTATCACTAGACCTCATCACCATCTGTCATTCTCCAACATCAAGCTAGCCAAATGATCCAAATGTCAGAACTATTCACTAGCTTGGCCAAGGAAGAATATGCAAGAGAATTGGACAGACAGACTGCAACAAAAATTGAAGACCAAATCCTGGAAATTGCCATAGAGGTCAAGGCACTTCAGGCACAGATAGATGAGAAGGAGGTAAAAGAAGTGTGCATGAACCATGCTCTCCAAGTTCAAGAGAAGGCAGTGAAGGATGTGACCTCCAACCTCCACCAAAGTCAAACACAACTGACAGCAATAGTACAAGCAACGGCAATTCTCCAAACGTACTATAACTCCTTGACATCCGCACATACTCAACAAACGGAGGTAGTGGCACAAGCTCAACTCACTCTAATTCACAAAGAAGACCTCTAGGATTGCAAAGATAAGCTTGAAGACATGAAACAATCTTTGGTAGTACGTGCCTTCAGCATTGATGAGCTTACAAGGGAATGCAGAATCTTAAAGGACCAACTTGCTACCACTCAAGAGGCCAGCACATCACAAGCACAAGTCTTGGACCAATGGTCCAATACCACTAAAGACATTCCTCAACAGGAAAAGGTCAAAAGATAATCATCTCCAAGCTTGAGCTCCAATTGCTAATGCACAACAATGAGGCATTGGAAGACAACACCAATGAAGCCCCGCTACAATGCACAACGAACACCTATTTCATTAATTTTGGACTCGTGCACTGTCCAAATTCATTTTGCGAGATAATTTTGGATAAAACATTTAAAAAAAAGAGGCTCTTATAAAACAAAACATTGAGTCAAAAAGGAAGATTTTAAAAAATCAAATTAGAAAAAATGACGTGAGATGTTATTAAAACTAGAGTACATTAAAAATAGAGGACATCACATTGTTAAAAGAGACAAAAAGTAAAATCAAATTAGAAAAAATGGCGTGACATGTTATGAAAACTAGAGTACATTTCAAAAAGAGCACATCACATTTGTACAAGAAGTAGATCTTATTACTCAAAGCCATATGGTGTCAAAAAACACCTTAATACAGTCTCTCTTATCTTCTTAATCACCCAAAGTCTAGAAGATCTCATCATTGGTCTCTCTTATCTTCTCAACAACCCAATCTTTCACTGCCTCCATAGCTGTATCCTCAACATAATTACATGCAAAGAAGAAATTTAAGCAATCACAAATTGTTTCTTTATAATTTCTCTGAGAGGCTCTTATTGTTCTCTCAGCATCCGCATCAAATCGCCCATGATGAGAGCTGCGATAACACAGGTTACTTAAGAAGTCTAAGAGATCTTGTTGTGCTTTTATCATACGTCTTAAAAGTCTTTCACTCTCTGCTATCTTGAGAGTCTCCTCCCTCTCTGCGTGCCTTTGTGCATCAAATTCCTCTCTCTCCATGTGTGTCAAAGGAGAACCTTGTCGAATTCTGGCCTCTCTCTGTGCTCCTTGGTCAGTAATCCATTCTTTGAGATTGTTAATTCCGAACTCCACGTCTTCGACAATGCCAAGGACATCCATGGGTGGGGAGATGATAAAGAAAGGGAGATGGACTACGATGCAAGAAAGAAGAGAGTGTCTGTGGAAGGACTAGGATGGAAGAATACAAGTTAATGAGAAGCACTAGGATGGATGAAAGAAGAGAGTGTTTGTGGAAGAACTACGATAGAAGAATACAAGTTATCAGGATGGATGAAAGAAGAGAGTGTTTGTGGAAGGACTAGGATAGAAGAATACAAGTTACTCAGAAGGACTAGGATGTAAGAAATAAGAGAGTGTTTGTGGAAGGACTAGGATGGAAGAATACAAGTGCACTAAGGCACGATGTGTTCACTATGATAAGGATAAGGGTTGGAATAAAGTGAGAGGCACGATGTGTTCACTATGATAAGGATAAGGGTTGGAATAAAGTGAGTGGAGATTGTCCAACTGAATAAAATTTTGCGGAGCATTGGGAATTCTATACTTTAAGTGAGTGGAGCATTGGGAATTGATACTTGCGAGTGAAATATATTACAAGTGAGAGAGAGAGAGAGCGATATCATAAGGATAAGGGTTGGAATAAAGTGAGAGAAGCATTGGGAATGCTCTACTTTAAGTGAGTGGAGATGATAAGGATAAGGGTTGGAATAAAGTGAGAGAAGCATTGGGAATGCTCTACTTTAAGTGAGTGGAGACTGTCCAACTGAATAAAATTCTCATCACACAAGGATTTATTTCCAAATAATCACATCATCACACATTCATATTATAAAATTGTGTGCATGAAGAAATATATTACAAATATTACATCATCACATATTCATATCAAAATTCTCATCACACAAGGATTTATTTCCAAATAATCACATCATCACACATTCATATCATAAAATTTTGTGCATGAAGAAATATATTACAAATATTACATCATCACATATTCATATCAAAATTCTCATCACACAAGGATTTATTTCCAAATAATCACATCATCACACATTCATATCATAAAATTGTGTGCATGAAGAAATATATTACAAATATTACATCATCACATATTCATATCAAAATTCTCATCACACAAGGATTTATTTCCAAATAATCACATCATCACACATTCATATCATAAAATTGTGTGCATGAAGAAATATATTACAAATATTACATCATCACATATTCATATCAAAATTCTCATCACACAAGGATTTATTTCCAAATAATCACATCATCACACATTCATATCATAAAATTGTGTGCATGAAATAATTATATAAATATCATCAGTAAATGCCACTTAAGTAATAAGTCACAAATTGGTGTATAATCAACAAAAACTACAAACACAACATCATACATGCATCACAACTCTTCTGATGCTTCTAGTGGAGACTGTGGCAACTCTTCTGATGCTTCCAATGGAGGCTATGGTGCTCTAGATGTACACTCAGTCTCTACTTCTTCTGTAGTATGTAGTGCTTTCGGAGTAGACTCAGTATCCTCTTCCTTAAATGCAAGCGGAGGCTGTGGCAACTCTTCTAATGCTTCCAGTGGAGGCTATGGTGCTGTAGGTGTACACTGGGTCTCTACTTCTTTTGTAGTGTGCAGTGCTTTCATAGTAGACTCAGTCTCCTCTTCCTTAAATGCAAGCTCTGATAATGCTTCAGTTGGACGTTGTATTCTAATGGCAGCAATTAGGTCTCGAATGATTTCAGCCCTAAACAATTGTATATCCTCCTCTGAATATTTGAGCTCCAAAGAGTTTTCCGATGAGATCTGTGGCTTAAGTGAGAAAATTTCTTTGAAAATCAACATGCAGTTGTAGGCAACTCTCCACCCACAACTATGCCCATCTTCCTGCTCTAGTACTAAATGCTTTTGGAAGTCTACCGAGTCTTTGTACTGTCCTGTTTCTCTAATAGCAGATACCAACTTCTCAATCGACCTGCTCATCGTGACATATTAAAAAAACGTAGTGTGTCTATTACATAAGGTACATAATATAGAAGTAACAACAGATTAATAGAATACTTACGTTTGCACTGAGCCATGAAAGCCTGCAATCGAGTTAACAAACCAACAATAGTTGTCTTCAAGGTCCCAAACCACCAGACTCCAATGTTCCCTACACGAATAATTAAGAACCATTATTATTTAACACAATGTTGCCAGTATAAGATGAAAATAAAGGTTGCCATGATACTTACATCTCATTATATGCCATAAATAGGACTCGCACGCCATGTAAATGTAAAGGCTGTAACAATTTACAAACATCGGCTATTGTCTTTCTGCTATCGCTAAGTATAGGAGAAAGGAGGGAATCCAACATATACACACGGGTTTGTACGACTCTAGCAAATCGTGAGATAACTATACTGCACCAACAAATAAATGAATATTAGCTTATTAAATTTAATCAAAATATTGAATTATCAAGCAGAGAAAAAGTTTGTATCAAACCTGAGAATGGCCATCATAATGTTGTTATTGACCTCATTTGAAGCTCTAGAGAGAATTGAAATCTCCTCTCCCCCAAATTCAAGATACTGAGGTCTATGTTGAATTATAACCCTAACATTAAAAGAGCTTCCCAATTCTTCCAATGAAGCCATGTTTGTAGAGTTGAGGTCTTCTATCCTCTTTGACTCTTTGACGGCATTCATTTCGCAATCAATGATTGCTTAAATGGTACATGTTATAAATGCATAGAGATGCAAATCCGTATATGTTGACAGTGTGGTGTCATTTTGTATCTCAAAAATTTGACCAAGTACCAAAAAGCAATTGTAGCCCACCCTCCATCCACAATTATAGATGTGGCTATTCTCTTGATGTGATACTTGACATGTTATATACTCTATTTGTTGTGCCAAGTCACATTGCCGCATTACTATGTCGATAGCACCTACTAACTTTCGAGCTGATCTGCACATCAAAACATATAACAACAGTGAATATGTGCATTGCATATCAATCTACATGTCAAGAAGTGACAACAAGTGTAGTCTATACTTACTCTAACACATTGCCATGGACGGATGTCATTGAGTTGGCAAAGAAGCACTTCTTCGCAAGGATGTCCACGACTACCAGACTCCAATGCGAGCTGCATTATCAATAAAGAATAATTACTGTGTTTGAGACAATTCTAGCAATGCAATAGAAAAAACAAGTAGGGTTTGATGCTTACTTCTCATAATATGCTGTAAAAATAACTCATGTGTCATTCATAGGAACGTGCTTCAACCACTTGCAAACATCCTCTATGGTTTCTTCTTTGTTGCTAAGCACTTCCGAAATACGAGGATTGAGCATATATGAAACGCTTTGTATATTTTGCGAAAAATTTTCTATAACATTACTATATTTAAAAAAAAGTATTAGCTTCTTGGGTTTAATCAAAATAAGCAAAGTATAAAGCCAAGGAAAAGGCTGCATCAAACCTGAGGATGGTTGTAATGACTTTGACATTAACCTCATTCTTAGGATTCAAGAGGATTGAAATCTCTTCTTCACCAAATTCAAAAAAATGAGGTTGTTGTCGAATTAACAACATAGCGGTGAATGAACTTCCAATCTGCTCCAATAGATTCATATTTTCATGACTCATCTTATTGAGAGAGTAGTCTACATCGTATTCTTCTTCACTTGCTATGTCCTCCACATCCTCCTTCTGCCATAAAAATATAAAAAAGTTATGCGATGTACACATCCCAAATAAAGGCTTAAACAAGCAGATAAGGTTTCATACATGCTTTCATTAGAGTGAGTCTCTCCTTCGCTTGGAGCAAAAATTTAAAAAGGTTTCATACATGCTTTCATTAGAGTGAGTCTCTCCTCCTCTTGAAGGAAAAATTAAAAAAGTTATGAGATTTACACATCCCAAATAAAAATAATGGTTTAAATAATCATAGAAGTATAAAGATAGCATGCTTTCATTACACTCAGTCTCCTCCTCTTGGAGGAAAATATAAAAAAGTTATGAGATTTACACATCCCAATTAAAGGCTTGAACAAGCATACAAGTATAAAGATAAGGTTTTATACATGCTGCAATGTAGTCAAGATTTCAGGTTGTTTCCCAATGGTAGTAATTAGACGTTGAATACTCTTAGCCTGAAATGCTAGCAGATCGGCTTCTGTATATGATTCCATTTTGACTAGTAACTCCAAATCAAAAATCTCTCTAAGAAACAACATGCAGTTGTAGGCAACTCTCCACCCACAGCTGTGTCCATCTTTTTGCTCCACTGGCAGACGTCTTTTGAATTCTACTTGATCTTGTTGCTCCGTGGTTGTTTTGACAGCAGATACTAGCCGATATGCAGCACTGTCCATCATGACATATTAAATATATTAATATGTCATGATCATAAGATACAAAATAAGAAAGTATCAAAAATATTAAGAGAATAATTACCTTGGGGAGTTGGCATGATAGCCTTCTATTGAATTCACAAACCATAAACGATTGAGTTCAAGGTCCCAGAATATCAGACTCCAATGTGAGCTACACGACCAGAATAAAAATGATTATTGTTTTACACAAACTTGCCAAAGAAATAGTAAAAATAAGGTTAGAGTTGATACTTACGCCTCATGATAAGGCATTAAGATGACTCGCACCCCATCTAAATTTAAAGGGCTTAACCAGGTACAAACATCTTCTATAGTCTTTTGAGGAGAGCTAAGAATAGAAGAAAGGAGAGCATCGAGCATGTAGACACGATGCTGCACTGCACTAGGAAGCTAAGAAATAACTACACTGCACTAAGAAATAAACAAACATTAGCTCATAGAATTGATTTGCATTCTGCACTAGGAAACTGATATATAACTACACTGTGAATAAATAAACAAATGTTAGCTCATTGAAGTAGCAACAAATAAACGAACGTTACCTGAGAATGGCCAAGATAACATTGTCATTAACCTCTTTTAAAGGATTGGAGAGGATTGAAACCTCCTCTCTACCAAAGCTTAAATACTGAGGTTCTCGTTTCAAAATGATCCTAACTTCAAATGAGCTCTCCATTTTATCCAATGCAGCTAAATTTGATTCTTCAATCAAATTTAGAGGTGGTTGCATTGTTGAAGTAGAAGGGAGTGCCTCCGTATTGACTTCATCCATTTCTTCTCCCTCTATTGCCTGTAAACAAATATGAGAGATTAGATTCATTATCTTTAAATTTAAATCTTATTTTAAAAATTGTATTTAGTTGAGAAATAGAGAGTTCATACCACTAAGTATTGTCGTAGTGGCCTTTTTTCATAACCCTGCGAGCCATAATTATCAAAGAAGGCATCATCATGTTTGTCTTCATCCACCAACCTCTCTGTGAATGGGTCACGTAAGTCCATCTTTTCATCATCATCAACTGGAACATTATGATCTTCAAGGTAATCATCCATGTCATTGGTGTCCTTGTGGTCTATCTCTTTTTCATAGCCTGTGGTTTAGATCTGCTTGAGGCTAGAAATAAGCCATGAAATGCTTATTTTCAATAATATTTTTGGAGTTGCCTTTTCTGAGGAGATCCTCAAATAAATATCCCATCCTGCACAAGGTGACCTCCCAACCTGCCGGTAGCAAATTCTCCATCATGGTAAGCAAGAGACTCCCACTTTTTGCAGGACTTCCATAGTTGTTTTTTTGATAATGTATGGACTTGGGAATATCTTGCTCTTCTAGCATCAATCTCAAATTATTTGAATTCCCTCTTATGTTCTTTTGTAAGGAGTGATCAGGGTTGGGACTCTACATACACAAAAAGAATGATTCAAGAGATTGAATCGCTATGCCACATTCTCTCTTGCCTCTCTTTGCTGCATAAACACCACTATAGATCTTCAAATCTGATGAATATACTCGCTCTAGAGTAACCTGCATGGCTTCTTTGTCTTTTTATCAACAAAAATGACAATGTTGCAAATCGCCACTTTGCTAATCATGGTGGTATATACTATTCTATCAATGAAGTTATGGATATCATCGCTAGAAACTTCATTGATAAAGAATAGTTGTGGCTTATCCCATGCTGACTCATTCTTGAAGAAGTCATCTTCACAACAAGACAAAGCACCCATAGACGCGCGCACAGACGCATTTCATGAACTAAATAAAAAACTTACGGGCGCGTCTATGTGCGCGTCTATTTGCGCGTCAGAAGACCCGCGTCTATTAGCGCGTCTATATATCAGACTTACGCGCGTATAGACGCGCTTATACACGCGTATATAGTCGCGTCTATAAACGCGGTGATAGACGCATGTATAAACGCATTTCGAACAGACAGACACGCATATAAACGCGTTTTTAAACGAACTGATAGCCGCGTCTTTTTTTTTAAAAAAAAAATTTACAGAATACTGTGTATGTTGTGTATGCTATATAGTTACAAGAATCCCATATCCACATTCTGTAATTCAATTCTTACAGCCAACAGCATTTTTATTACAATTGCAAATAAAATATTACGCAATAAAATTGAAAGCTCAAAAAGTGCTTGTATATACATATAGCATGAAGGTAAGCCACGTCATGTGGCTCCAAGTACAAAGAATAAAGAAGCTAAGCCATGTCATGTGGCTTCAAGTACAAAAAATAGGAGGAGTCTATATACAAGAGGCACGAAGCCAAGCCAATGGCTTTAAGTACAAAAAAGAATAGTAGCACTACTTCTACGACTAATCCTCGCTGCCTTCCACGCTCCCTTCTGCGCTGCCTTCTGCGCTGCCCTCTGCACCTCCTTCCTCGTCTTCCTCGTCGTCTTGTGCAGGGGTGCCCTGTAAACAAGGGACAACATATATCAATGTATGAAAAATCAAATCTTTACTTATAATTTTGGCATTATTTAATTACTTTCAAATACCTGGGGGGCCTGTCCAGTAGCTCGGGTATACTGCTCCTCAGTAATCAACCCGTCATCATAGAAGTGCCTCCATGTATCTCCTCTACGATGGTGGCGGTGGTAGGCTGTCTCCACTGGAGTAGGGTATCTGCCCACGATCTCAAGCTGCATGACCGCGATACACTTTGTGGAGAAATTAGTACAAAGAAACAACCAACCTCCTAATAAACTACATAAGCAATATAATTTGAGATCGATACTTACAAATTGGGCCTCCCATGAGTCAACACCCCCTGCTCCAAAATGCGCGCTCCCATACTCCTCCATCTGGATCCTCCGTGCCTCCACCTCGCCTCCACGTGCTGCAGACTGGGCTCCTCCCTCGCTGACTTCATTGCCTTCTTCCACTCACGCTTCTGAGCGGTGTGGGGCGGGCCCCTTGGAGGTTGACCTGCCTCAAGTCTGGCAAGCTCCGCTAGTGCCTGCCTCTTAAGGGAAGATCTTTTATTGTTAAGTATCGTAACAATCTTTGACTTCCCCCATTTATCTGTGAACTGGCGATTGGGGGGGTTAGGATACCTAGCACGAACAGTAGCGAGGGTCTCATCAGCCAACCTCTTTGGGTGGTCTTTGTAGTGGATAAAGCAATCTCTGTAATTGTTAGCAATTACAGAGCGCATGAAGGCCATTATGTCCTTCCCCCGCGCATCCAGCAAGATGCCTCCTGTCTGGGTGATGTCATAATAAATCGTACCATCACCCAGAGGCACGTCTAAATCATATGAATCATCCTCCTCCTCACCGCCACATGGCCCAAAGCAGCATCCGCCACCGCTCTCCCTGCTACTACGCCTGCTACCCTATCGTGTCGAGCTCGTACGCTGGCCACTCGTAGCTTGGGACCGCGCGGGACTACGCTGGCCACTCGTAGCTGGGGACCGCGCGGGACTACGCTGACCACTCGTAGCTGGAGAACCGAGTCTCGACGGCTGGGGAGTACGTCGACGGCTCGCTGAGGCAGAAGGACCTCCTGACGGGATGGCAGAAGGGGCATAAGACGGGATGGCAGAAGGGGCATAAGACGGGATGGGGGAAGGGGCATAAGACGGTACATAAGACGGCATGGGGGAAGGGGCATAAGACGGTACGGGGGAAGGGGCATAAGACGGGGCATAAGACGGCTGTGCGGACTCCGCTGGGGTGATCTCAAGCGGTGTGGGGTGGCTCGGAGTCTATACTGCCGACTCCTGGGGAGTGTTAAGGGTACCCGTCATGTACCCGTATAACTCTGCAGGACTAGGAGGGTGTCCTAAAAGATTATATAAATCCTTCCATATCGATTCCCGCGGATCAGGTGAGCTAGAAGCACTTCCTGGCCACATCTTGAACTGGAAAAAAATAAACAAATCTATTACTTTGGGAGCTGAGAAGAAAGGGGCGAAAAAAAAAAAAGAGGCTCTGTCAGAGCGCGTCTACAGACCCGTCTGATCTGCGCGTCTATAAACGCGTCTAACAGAGCGTCTATCACTTCGTTTAACATTCCGTTTTAAAAAGCGTCAAACAATACGTTCTAGATTCCGTCTAACAGTGCGTTACACAGCGCGTCTAAAATCGCGTCTAAATTCTCGTTTAACATGGCGTCTGTGGAGGCGTCTATATTCGCGTCTGTGAGTGTCTGGCTTTTCTCAGACGCGCATATAGACGCGCCTGTAGACGCCTGTTTAGACGCGCTCTCAGACGCTTATATACACGCGCTCCGACAGTCGAGAATACTCAAAAGTGGAAAAGGACGTTTCGCCCGACAAAACAACGTGTCGCTCATACCTAGATGCTGCATTTCGTGGATGCGAAAGAGTACAAAACTGGAAAAGGCAAGCAAGAACAACTTCAAAAGGACTTACCTGGAAAAAGGTATGGAAGGATCTTTCTTTTCCAAGCTTGTGTCTTCTCCTTGTTCGTACTCCTCCTCTTCTTTAGGCTTGGAAGCAAGATGTGTATGTACGGCTCTTTTGTCTTGAGTGAAAGCTTGGAACTGTGTATGGGAGCTTCGAATCTATAGAAGTGCTAATAAAGAAGAAGGAAAGCCGCTCGCGAAGTTTAAGTAGTTAAAAGAAAAGCAAAGCGAGCGGCGCGCCGAAAAGCATGTTTAAAAAACTCTGTGTTGCGTCTATATTCGCGGGTATAGTCGCGTCTATTAGCGCGTCTAAATACACAGAGTAGGCGCATCTATTAGCGTGTCTAAAGGCGCGTCTAAATACACAGAGTAGACGGGTATTTAAATGCGGAATTAGACGCGACTATAGACGCGAATATAGATGCAACACAGAGTTTTTTAAGTTAGGCATTTGAAGAAGAGCAAATTTGGTGGGTTGTTTGTTTGTAGGATGTCTCCATCTTCAACAAGCAGCTCTAGTGAGGATGAATCCCTCCGTATCCACCATCGCGAAATGTGGTTGGAGCAAAAAATCAAATGTCTGTGTGATCGATGTAGAGGAAACATGTATCGTGCACGCAGGATTACGCTCAATCATATCTCAAAGTATGGAGAATGGGATGTGACAGTAAACAGGGTAAGGATTTGTAAGTTAAGGTTGATTGAGATATCTATGGGTGTTCATATGTTTGAGTTATAATGATCCCGTTTTAATTTGATACAGGATGCAGTGCCACACCCGCACATGTTACCCTATGCCCGTCGTGAGGAAGCGAAGCGTCGGCGATATGAGGTGGGATCTTCAGGAGGGACCGTTACGGATGCATGGAGTGATGGTGATAGTAGCCCTCCACCATTACCTCATGAAGCGGTAGAGGAGGAGGTGTTTGATCATATGGTGCGGGATTTATATGTCCATCAAGGGAGGGATAATAGCATGGAGCAGGATGATCTTTTTACCGCAGCATCGACTCCACTGTTTGAGGGGTGCACATTCTCTGTTCTACGTGCCTCCCTTGAGTTACTAAACTTGCAAACCATCTATGGATGGAGCAATGCAAGTTTGAATGCATTACTCAAGTAAGCTTTAAAGTCGATTTTGCAAACATGGTGAATTATGCGCGTGGGTCAATTACTCGAATGCTTTTCCTCATTTATGGTCTTCACGTGCAGGCTATTGTGTAAAATGCTTCCAAGGGAGAATAAATTACCGACCTCAAGAGATATGGCAAGGCAACATGTGACCTCTCTTGGAGGATTAGATTACAAGCGCATCCATGCATGTGTCAACGATTGCGTTTTGTTTCGTGGACTACATAAGGATGCAAGAGAGTGTCCTACTTGTGGAGAGGAAAGATATAGAGCAGATCTCAAAACCTTGGACGTGCCTCGTAAGGTATTGCGACATTTTCCCATAATCCCTCGCATCCAACATATGTTCAAGTGCAAATCTATTGCAGAGCTCATGTCATGGCATTCCTCCCATCGATCAACCGATGGCAAGTGGAGAACTCCTGCGGACTCTCCTGCGTGGAAGCATATTGAAGACACATGGCCAAGCTTCAAGGAAGAACCTAGGAGCTTGAGACTTGGATTGGGTATGGACGGTGTGAACCTATTTGGTCTCAAAAGCACGTCTCACAGTGTATGGCTAGTGGTATTGGTGAATTACAATCTTCCACCCTCTATGGCTATTAAGAAAGGACATGTCATGCTGTCCCTTCTAATTCCAGGGAAGCATAAAGTCAAAAACCCTTATGTTTATTTGGAGCCTTTGATTGATGAGCTAGAGATACTTTGGAGAGGTATCGAGGTGCATGATGTGAGCAGGCCTCCCTCGTCACGAGACTTCAACTGCAAAGCAGTCTTGATGTGGACGATGCATGACTTCCCAGGCTATGGCGAGTGTTCAGGTAAGCATTGCATTTTTTAATTATGAATAGGCAAGGACGTGGCACCCTAAACCCACCTTCCACTCTTAATTGCATCTATTGTTTCAGGTCTCACTACATCGGGTTACCATACATGTCCTGTTTGTGGTCCTTCGCTAGTTGCCTCACGGGCAGACGCATTAAATAAGGTCATCTATGAGAATCACCATCGATTTCTCCCACCTGATCATCCTAGATATGTTGCCCCTTGGAATGAATTCCTTCCACAATCACTCACCGCGGGAGATTGGATGAGAATTTGGGACGGTTCCACGACTCCTCCACCACTTGGCATGAGCCGGTAAGGATTTGTAACTATTGGCTGGAAGTAAAGATTGGCTATATTGGTTGAAAGTGAGGATTGCACGCTAACACCATATTTTGTTTAGATACTCCATCTTTTATCGTTTACCATATTGGTCCCACCTCAAGATCAATCACCTGCTCGATCCCATGCATATCTTCAAGAATGTGGCATCTACCATTTGGGAGCATTTGAATGGGACACGAGATTCGGCAGGCATAAGGGAGGATCTACGTACCACAGGAAGGATGCGTGAAGCTTGGCCTCAAGAGAGACCAAATGGGCGTGTTTTTTTACCTCGTGCACCGTGGATGTTATCAAAGCTAGAGATGGCGACGGTGAAGCGCGCTATTACTACAATTCGTACTCCCACTGGATGCATGAGGTGTTTGAAGGGAGCCTTTACAAAGAGCAAGAAAAGAGGTGTAGAGCAATTATATGGCTTGAAATCTCATGATTGGCACAAGATGCTCCAAGTAAGTATTTTATATGCATAATATCTTTTTCCTTTCAAATTTGTGAGTGAATAGCTATAAGCAACTAATCAACCACCTCCTCGCGGGTTCAGTTCATACTACCTACTAGCATTTCACGTAGTGCATCAAAGGACGTGAAAGATTGTATTTACAAGATGGGCGAGCTTGTGAGGTATGTGAGCTCAAAGGAAATAGATCCCACCACGCTTGAGAATGCTCGAGTTATGTCGGTGGAGGCGGTTTGTTTAGTGGAGGAGACATTTCCACGTTCTATTCTCACAAGCCAACTACATCTCATAGTACATTTGGTGGATGAGATTGCTATATGCGGTACTATACATGCACGATGGTTGTTCTTCCTCGAGCGCTTCATGAAGACCTTGAAGGGCTTCGTGAGACAAAATGCAAGACCCGAAGGTAGCATGGCCGAGGGTTGTTGGTTGGTACAAGAGTCACTTATATATATTTCTGAGTTTCTTGTTGATGTGGATAGCTCTCTCCCACGACTATGGAGAGATGATGAAGACCTAAGGATGACCTCTATTGTGCCTCAAGGAAAAGGACGCAACAAAGTAATAGACACGGAGTTGCGTAATAGTATCAACCTCTTTTGCGTGCTTAATAGTGATGTGATGAAAAGATGGGTGACAAGATACGAGGATGCAAAGGCAAGAAGACAAGAAGAAAGGACCCTCTTTCGTACACACCACGGATCTCGTGTGCCATAGCCTCAGCGTCTAAGAGCACTTCCAAAGGATATTCATGTGGATTGGCTACTTGATGAAATGGAGAAAGCAGAGAAAGACGAGGGGATGCATATCACAATGGAAGAATGGGAGTATGCTAGGGGATGCATGAGCAAGGTCGGTATATAGAATGTTATGTATAAGTTAGGAGCTTTTTATAATTTAGATTGCTTATTTAATTGATTTTTTCTTGGTGTAGTGCACTATGTTCAATGCTATATGGTGTGAGGGCAAGCATTTTCGAACACAACGAATTGATGATAAGAGAAACACACAAGATTGCGGCATCATTGCTAGCTTTGAGGGAGCCAATGGAGTCATGGATGATTATTGTGGCATAATCCAAGATATCATTATGCTTGACTTTCGACACTTCTTTGTGTATGTTTTCAATGTAAAGTGGTTTGAGGACGTGGTGGAAAGAGGCCCTAATGCAACAATCAAACGCCATGCAAGTGGCTTTGTAACTATTGACTCCACAAAGTTTTGGCAAAGTAGGAAGGACACACTAATACTACCGCAACAATGTGAACAGGTACTGTGCACACACATAAAAATACTCGCTTTTAAATATTTGATGCAAGAAAAGTAACATGATTGTATTTGTGTTTGAATTAGGTTGTCTATCAACCAATGGTGGATAATAATAGGTGGTGGCATGTCATACCTATTATGCCACGTTCCAAAGTGATGTATAGTACATTTACTAATATGGAGCATATGGAGGATGATCATGGCCATGGACGTGATGATGACCGTGATACAAGAGAGGAGGATGATCATGAGATAGGAGATATAGATATTGAGGCCGGCATTACTCGTGAAGACGAGCCTACCATTGGAGATCTTGATTTCGATGAGCACATGAGTGGCACAAGTAGTAGTGGGTTGAATGTATTTGTAGATCTAAACACTTGTTTGGATTTTGAAGTAGATAGTTTGGCAAGGGTTGATCTCATTGAGGATGAGATTGAACCGTAGCCCCACAATTGATATTAGCAAAACTATTTTACATATTGTCTCATTCTCCTCATTTCCCTTAATTCTTGTATATGTGGGCTTGCAAAAAATTATGTGCTTTGGTAATCATGGGCAATGTTTGGAAAGCAATGATGTACACCAAAATCTCACTTTCTGTATTCTCTGGAGCGCGTCTATTTATGCGTCTAAATGCGCGTCTAATTCTCAGTGTAAACGCGCAAATAAACGCGCTAATACCCGCGTAAATAAGCGCGCTAATAAATGGGATGGTAGACGGGCCCATATTTTCTTTGGTCTAACGCGTAAATAAACGCGGGGATTAACGCGCAAAGAGACGAGCATTTAGCCGCGCTAATAGACGCGCCCGTAATTTCTCTACTAAAACGATGCCTATAGACGCGCCCGCTATTTTGCGCGTCTACCAAGCGCGTCTATGGTTGCTTTGTGTTGTTGTGCTTCTGAGACTCCCCTAAAGTTCACAAGCTTTCCAGACTCTGCCGTAACCTCTACATTGAATTGAAAGCTTTGGTGCATATCTGTCGGCATCCTTATCTCGCTGATTAATCTTTCCACATATGCAACCACCTGTTGTGGGATTTCTTTTCTCATATAAGAGGTTACTATTTTCGACCCATCTTCATCCTTTTTAATCCACCTGTTTGCCCATAGCTTTACCTTGGGTGTTGACAAAGAAGCTATATGCTTCACCACATTATAGTCAATGTTACAATGAGTAAGTGGAATTTGTTTCTCTGAGAGCAAATACTTAATGGCACTATGCACTGCATCACGCCTCACCTGTACATTGATGCATTCTTCCATGCAGTGGTCTTTGTCTTTTTTTCCAAAAAACCATTCTTTCTTTAAAATTTTTTGTGCTGCCATGGATGCATACTTATCAGGTAAGTACTTTACAGGCCTCCACATCCTTGCCGTCAACTCCTTCTTATCCATTACCTTTGACTTGCCGGAGATAAACAAAGGAGCTTCATAGGTCAGCTGTCCACGCTCACAAGCAATGCATGTTTCAAGCATCTCATTGAACACTTCAACAGGACGAAATATGATAGAAGTGAAGTCGGCATATCTGTACCTCACCACCTTGAGGCTTGTCATACTTTCTTCTCGCTCTTGAGTTCCCCTAGGCACAACTGCACTCAAAGAAGTATAGAAGTTCGTGAGTGTGTCGGCGTCTGCTTTTGTGACCTTTCGCTTCAAATCAGGATTTGGAGAACCAAATGTTGTCCATATAACCCTTGCCTTCTGTAAGACCTCTGATGTTGAGGATATCTTACGCTTTCCATGGACATAATGATTAAGTCTTTCGGACTCAATCAAATACTTGGTCTCATGCTTGAATATACAGATTGTTGCAGGATAATAATGGAATGAACTTATCTTTGCAAATTGTTCTGGAGTGAGTCTTTTGCCCTCCTTTGCTTCCCTTGCGATCTGATTACAAGCATAAGCCCAATGTTGACCATCAATGGGCTAGAATCTGCAATGAAGGAGGAATTCCTTCTTTACCTCCTTTAGCATATTCTCACCTTGTGCCTCTTTGCCTTGTTCATGTGGAATATTTTTAAGAGTGTCTTTAAAGAATTGACTGAAGGTTTCCTCGAAGTGTGTAGGCCCTGTAAATGTTATTTGATCCAGAAAACTATTTTTGGTTGGACAAAACATTATTGGGCGCAAGACCACATTGCTTGCCACAGGTTTCTTACCATCTCTCAAAGCCTCGTATATTTGCATTGCATAGGATATATCAAGGCTTCGGTTATTAGTAAAGAGAGCTGCAGCTTCCACATCTTTGGCATTCACAAACCACGTCCTTTGACCCCAGATATATCCCACATCATCATCTGTAACTGCTTCATTAAGACGCAGATTAAGATTTTTTATTGATGTGAGTTCATCCTGATCATCTTCAGCCTCGGGTTCTGAGTCTTCTTCATCTTTCTCTTTTTTTAACCATTTTTCATCCACATTATCTTTCTCTACAGTGGGACGATGTCTTTTTTTACTGCTTGGAACCGTGGCACTTGCAGTACTAGCCTTTTGCATTTCACGTCGTGGTTTGCTAGCAAGAGCTTCTAGCAGAACTGCAGTGGATCGACCTTGATCTTCTTCAATTTTTTTAAATTCCCGTGCACTCAAGGCTTGTTTTTCATCATCCTTAGTTACATCCACCATTTCTTGCTCTAGAAGTTTGCGCTCATGTTCTACACGTTTGTGACAGTGTGCCTGTTCTTCTTGTCCCTGCATCGAAGTTTGAGCTTTTTGATCTCCTTCATGTGAAGATCCTTGAATATGAGGAGCATATTCTGCATCCTGAAAGTATTCAAACATTATCTTTGCATGCATCCTTTTTGCCACCACACTAGGAAATTGCTCCCAAGTTTATGAAAGAGTCTCCAATGCACTTTGCAGCTCTAGAAACTTTGATGGTTGAGGAGGAGGCATCACAAAGGTCTTTAAGTCTCTCCTTGACACAATAAAATGAATACCGCCAACTTCAGGATCTGAACTCTTTGTTAAAATATCCACAAAGGTGTCTTTTCGCTGTATTATTATGCCTACCACAAGGCTTGAAGTCATATCTTTTTTGAAGAAAGTAGCATCCCATGGATCTTCAACACCATTGAACTCCCTTTTTGACATAAGTAGAAAGAGTCTCTTTTCCTTTTGATGAAGAAACCAAGCTCTTCTGCCCATGTGATATCGAGTCCACCTACAAAAGCCATTGGGGCTATATTCCTTTCCTTTGAAATTCAGAGTGACATCAAAAACCCATTCTCTAATCTCAGAGTCATTTGGGATAGCCATCACATTAGCTGATTGCTCCATAATCCTACAAGAAAAGATAATGAAGAATTTAGATACATACAAGTAAAGTACAATATACAACCCTTGATACAATAAATGTGGGAAATAGCCCAAAAGGCTTTACAAGGCTTCATATGGCAATAAATGTGGGAAATAGCCTAAAAGGCTTTACAAGGCTTAAATATTTGTACAAATGTAAAAAAATTAGCCAATAAAGCTTTACAAGTAATATAAAATGTCATCTAGTGATAAAGCTTCAAGCTTCGTGAAGACATGTAATCTGTCCATCCATTGATTTGCCCTCTAGTCATAAAGCTTCAATCTTCGTGATCACATGTAATCTATCCATCCATTGATATCTGTGCACTGATACCCAACTAATGCAATCTATCCACTAAAAACTGTTCCACTGATATCCACTTATGCAGCCCACATGATATCCACTTATGCATCCCACTGATAGTCATTAAATAGTGAATGGTCGGGATGGTCGGGTTTATTACAAGGCACTTCATATGACAATAAATGTAAAAAATAGCATAGAAGGCTTTACAAGGGTTTTTATGACAATAAAGGAGCTTAAATATTTATACAAATGCAATAAAAATAACCAATAATCATCAAGCTCCAATATGTCCCATGACATGTAATCTGTCCACTGATATATGTAATTTGTCCACTGATATCTGCTCATGCAATCTGCCCACTGATAAACTTCTTGGTAAATGGTAAAAGGTCTTATTTAATAGCATGTTATGAGTGTTAAACTGCATGTGAGCGAAGGGACTGACAACGATTAGGAACTAGTTAGAAAAATTTGAGCATGGCTTCGATTGGCAACTTGGAGAATTGTCTCTCCTCTAAGGCAATCTAATCTATGCTAAACTATGCTAAACCAACCGTCGAAGCGAAGAAAGGCAATAAATAATTTCTTTTTCTGTGTTCATTTTAATGTGCTGGGGTTTAAGAGGCTTAAATATGCAAAAGAAGGGGTTGTGATGTAGAGGCTAAACCTGCATGTGTAATAAATGAAGAACAAGTATCTAAAGAAAAGTTAACATTTTTCAATTTAAAAGATGAATATATATAAAAATATTATCTCACCTTCAAAACAAACCATAAATTCACTCTTTTATAATTTTTTAAAAGTATAATATAAAACATGTAAATATATAAAACTCTCTTTACTTTCTCTCTCTCTCTCTCTCTCTCTCTCTCTCTCGACTCCTAAATCTCTCTGTAGCCATAGTCAAGACACCTCATTCTCTCTCTTAATCTCTCTCTCTCTCTGACAACTCTTATGTATTTTCCTCTCTATCCTCACCCCACTTATTCTCTCTCTCCCTCTCCCTCCCTCTACCACAGAAGTTTCATTCCTCCCTCTCTCTCCCTCTCTCTCCTCTCTCTCTCTCTCTCTCTCTCTCTCTCTCTCTCTCTCTCTCTCCCTCTCTCTCTTTCTCTCTCCCTAAGTCTCCCTCTTCTCTTCTCTCTCTCTCTCTCCCTTTCCCTCTCTCCTCTCGCCACGTTTCATTATGATAAACATCTCTCTCTCTCCCTCTCTCTCCCTCTCTCTCTTTCTCTCTCTCTCCCTCTCTCTCTTTCCCTCTCTCTCTCTTTCTCTCTCTCCCTCTCTCTCTCTTTCTCTCTCTCTCCCTCTCTCTCTTTCCCTCTCTCTCTCTCTTTCTCTCTCTCCCTCTCTCTCTCTTTCTCTCTCTCTCCCTACTCTCTCCCTCCCTCAAGCAGCCACGCCCCCAAAAGACCCTCTTCTCTCTCTTAATCTCTCTCCCCCTCTCTCCTCTCTCTTTCTTTCCCTCCCTACTCTTCTCTCTCATTTAAGGAGTCCCTCTTCTCTCTGTGAATCTCTCTCTCTCTCTCCCTCTCTCCCTCTCCTCTCTCATTTAAGGAGCCCCTCTTCTCTCTCTTAATTTCTCTCTTTCCCTCTCTCCTCTCTCCTCTCTCTTTCTCTCTCGGGGGTTTCCATTTTCCGAGCAAAAACCCCCGAGCGACGAGCAAACAAAAGGTGGGAGGGGTCAAAATATATAGGCTCAAGTCATTTTTGGGGAGCAAAAAATTCCAAATTATTTCAAGGAATATGTAAGTAAATATGAAACACTGATAAATAGATATAGATATAAATATGCCTTTATATAATATACATATATAATGTCCAAGTGGTGACTTATTTTATGACTTTCAAAAATCCTTTCTTTTGCTTTCACCATTGCTTGGATCATAAAATTTTGAGCAAATATCCTCTTTACAGTTCCTGAGGATGACCTAGGAAAAATAAATAGTACCTTTTTAATAGACCCTCTAAGTGTATTTTGCCAGAGGAATATGGTTTGAAGAGCTTGTCCCAACCCTATTCCGCCGGCGAAATACCCTTGGAGAGCCTACGCAGAAGGGGTCATAACTTTTGCTCCTTAGCTCAGATTGAGGAGCTGTAAAAAGGAAAAATGTTTAGAATTTCATGATCTATGCAATGGTAGGCTTGAAACTATACTTGTTATAGTTATAAAAGAGAAAAATTAAAAATTTCAAGATGTATATGAGAGTTACAACTTCTCCCTCATTCATATTATGGTAGGAAGGAGTTCAATAGAGACCACATTTCCTTTAAAGTACTTAGGTTTAGAGAATCGGGAATATTTTTAAAATCCCTACCTTTCCTTCCCATATTTGACAATGCATTAGAGATTAATTTATGACTGATTATAATGGCTTCAAGTATGAGATTTCCAATATCTTTTTCCTACTCATCCAAGGAATATGGTATACATTATTACATGAGAGCTTCAAATATGGGATTGCTAAAGATTAGAGAAACTCTTTTAAATTGATTGAATTACCAAAATCCTCAAAAGAGAGTATGGTAGGGAGGTATTTATAGGATTTTCTAAAGTGTTCACTATTTATTCATATATAGATGATGTTCTCTAAAATGAAGGTTATAATGGAAAATAAGTAAGTATATGGTTCCATAAATGAGAAATTAAGAAAGAATTGTATATTCCTTTGAGAAATATACAAGCATGGTTGGTGTCAAAAATTATCGCTCAGACTTTTCTGCTCGTAGGTTTTTGCTCGGAAAGTGTGCACATCCTTTCTCTCCCTCCCTATTCTCTCATTTCTCAAATTTACAAACTCAAATATAAATAAAAAACTAATTAAAATAGAACTCAAAAACTCAAATAAGAAACTAATTTAAAAAGAATTGTAATGCCTTCTAAAAGACCACCCTCCTCAAAAACTTTACTAATTGAAAAAGAATTATAAGTAAAGAAAAAGAATTACAAGACGAATTTTAAGAAATAGAACTCAAAAACTTTAACAAGAAACTAATTGAAAAAGAATTGTAAGTAAAGAAAAAGAATTACAAGACCAATGAAAAAGAATGCAAGTACCTGGAAAAAGTGAAAAAAGTAAGGCTCCGCTTATCCTTTCTCTTCCGCTCTTGGTTGCTTCAATGAAATGAGGAGAGAGTTAAAATGAATGAATGGAAAGAAAAGTATATATAAGAAAAACTAGCCCACTCCTCCTATGCATAAATTTGAATTTTCAAAAAAGAGAGGAAAATTTGAATTCATTATAAATTTGAATTCAAATTTGTGTTCAACATTCTTCTCATACTTTCTTCTCGTACGTTCCTTTTGAATTCAAATTTGTGTTCAACATTCTTCTTGATACTTTCTTCAACATTCTTCTCGATACTTTCTTCTCGTAAGTCAAATCTTATTTTGTTGCTCTTGCTCGTGATAGTAAGTCAAATCCTCCTCTCCCCTCTCTCTCCTTCTGCTCCCTCCTCTCCTCTCCCTCTCTCTCTCCTCTCTCTCCTTCCTCTCCCCTCCCTCCCTCTCTCCCTCCCTCGACCCCCTCCCCCTTCCCCTCCCCTCCCTTCCCCTTCCCTCCCCTCCCTCCGCCGCCAAAACTCCTCCATCCCTCGACCCCCCGCCCTCCCCTCCCCTCCCTCCGCCGCCAAAACCCCTCCCCCCGTCGGCCCCTCCCCTCCCACTCCCCCCCTCCCCTTCCCCCTCTCCCCCCCCCCCTTTCCCCTTTCCCCCCCGTCCCCGTCCCACCCCCTTTCCCCCCGGCCTCGTCCCAACCCCTTACCCCTCCACACCCCCTTTCCCCCTTCCCTAGGGTTGGCGGCCGCGGCCGCTAGCCTACCCCCTTCCTCCCCTAACCCCTTTTTCCCCCTACCCCCTTTCAGCCCTCCCCCCCTCTTCCCCACCCCCCCTTCGTGGCCCCGAGCTAGCGACTGCGGCCGCCAGCCCCCCCTCTCGCACCCCTCTTGACCACCCCCCCTTCGCGGCCCCCCAGCCCCCCCCCTCTCGCACCCCCCTCCCCCCCTTCACCCCCACCCCCCTTCCCTGCCCCCTCTCCGCCCCCCTCCCCCCTTCCCTCGGGCTGGTGGCCGTGGCCGCCACCCCTTCCCCTCTCAGCCCCCCCCCTCTTCCCCACCCTCCCTTCGCAGCCCCCGAGCTGGCGGCCGCGGCCAGCCAGCCCCCCCCTCGCACCCCTCTTCCCCACCCCCCTTCGCGGCTGCAGCCCCCCCCCTCTCAACCCTCCCCCCCTCTCTTCCCCACCCCCCTCCCCCCCTTGCACCCCCCTCCCCCCCTTCACCCCTGCCACCCCCTCTCCCCCCCCCCCCCCTCAGCCCTCCCCCCCCTCTTCCCCACCTTCCCTTCCCGCCCCCCTGGCTGGCGGCCGCGGCCGCCAGCCCCCCCTCTCGCACCCCTCTTCCCCACCGCCCCTTCACGGCCGCAGCCCCCCCCCTCTTCCCCACCCCCCTTTGGCCGCCAGCCCCCCCCTCTCGCACCCCTCTTCCCCACCCCCCTTCGGCCGCCAACCCCCCCTCCTCTCGCACCCCTCTTCCCCACCCCCCTTCGCGGCCCTTGGGTTGGCGGCCGCAGCTGCCAGCCCCCCCCTCTTGTACCCCTCTTCCCCACCCCCCCCTTCGCGGCCCCCAGCCCCCCCCCTCTCGCACCCCCCCCTTGCACCCCCCTCTCCCCCTTCACCCCGGCCACCCCCTCTCCCCCCCTCTCCCCCCTTCCCCCGGGCTGGCGGCCACGGTCGCCAGCCCCCCCCCTCTCAGCCCTCCCCCCCCTCTTCCCCACCCCCCCTTCGCGACCCCCCAGCCCCCCAGCCCTCCCCCCCTTCTTCCCCACCCCCCCTTCCCCCCCCCTCTCAACCCCTCCCACCCCCTTCACCCCTCCCACCCCCTTCCCCCCCACCCAACCCCCTCCCCCGCCCCCGAGTTGGCGGCTGCGGCCGCCAGCCCCTCCCACCCCCTTCCCCCCCACCTGAGTTGGCGGTCCCCCTCTCAGCCCTTCCCTGAGCCCCCCCCCCCCTTTTCCCCACCCCTCCTCCCCCCCCCTCCCCGCGGCCGCCAGCCCCTCCCACCCCCTTCCCTCTCCCCCCCCTTCCCCCCCTCCATGCTGCCAGCTCCCTCTCCCCTCCCCCCTTCCCCCCTCCATGGGAGACCCAGTCCCCCCCATCCCCCCCCTCTCCCTCCTCCTTTTCTCCCTCTACTCAGCCCCACCCTCTCCCTCCCTTCCTCCTCCCTTCCCTCCAGCCCCTCCATCCTCTTCTTCTCCTCCCCTGAACCTTTCTCTCTCTAGTTCCTCTCTCTTCAAATTTAAAAAAAAAATCTAGAAAAAGAATTAATCAAAAAATTTGCAAGTACGTGGAAAAAGTTTGTAAGTTTGCTCTTTCTTGCTTTCTTGCTCTTCCTTCCTTGCTCTCTTGATCGTCCTTGCTTTCTTGCTTCAATGAATGAAATGAGGGGAGAATGAAAGAAGAAGGAAGACTATATATAAGAAAAATTAGGTTTTCCTCCTCCTCTCCTATTGGCTTTCCATTCCTCCCCTCTCTCCTATTGGCTTTTCATTTATCCCCTCTCCCATTGGCTCCCATTACTCCCCCTCTCCCATTGGACCCCCATCCCTCATCCCAATCTTCCATTAGCCCTCCCCCCATCCATCCATTTCTTCTTCCTCCCCATTGCCACCACTCCCATCCCACATTTCCACCACATCCCATACTCCTCCCATTTCCCAAAATCCCATATTTCCCCATCTCACCCTCCTCTTTTTCATCCCCTATTAACTCCCTCACTCATTTCACTCCCTTATTATCCTACTCCCCTATTACCTTCCCCTCTCCCATTCCATTCTTCCCTCCCCACTCTCACTTCCACTTCCCATTACTCACTTGCCATTTGAAAACTATTGATATATTATTATACTATTTTTTATACTTATTATCATACACCCTTATTACTTCCCTCTCCCATTCCACTCCTCCCTCCTCACTCCCACTTCCACTTCCCATTACTCACTTGCTATACACATTTGCAAACTATTAATATATTATTATATGATTTTTTATACTATTTGCAAACTTACATGTGGGCAAAATCACAGGTGTCAAAGCGATCCTATTGTGGTCATACAACAACTGTGCTTTTATTCAAGGGCATATTTATCCTCATCAACAAGCTTATTTACTCAAGGTATGAAGTGCATAATTTGTGCACTAGGTGTTTACTTTGTATCAAAATTGTTTGCCACACACACACACATATACACATACCGAGAATTTTCTAATATTATCGCATCTACATTTCTCCGATGGGCACAAAACTTTGTACACGCCTCAACCTAGGTCTTATTGACTTGCATACAAAGTGGTGCACCCATCTCATAAGTACTTGTTCGGATAACACACCTCCAAACGTATTTTATGACGATTGTGCATAACACTAGGAACAAAATGGTGTATCATGTGAGATCAACTATGCAAAGCATATCCAATGGACACAAGACTTTACATGTTCCTCAACCTAGGCAAAGTGGCATCCCCATCCGATAAGTACTTGTTTGAAAAATACACCTACGATCGTGTTTTTTGACCGTTGTACATGACACCAAGGCCAAAAACGGTATTTAATACTCAATCTACAATGTAAAGCATATCCAATGGGCACAATACTTTGCACGTGCCTCAAAAGCGGTGGTATGGTATTCCATGCAAAGTGGAACGCCCATTCAATAAGTACTTTTTAGAATATCACACCTAGGACCATGTTTTTTATTGGTTGTACAGTGTTTAACGCTTGTTCGACAATGCAAAGCATATCCGATGGGCACAATACTTTGCACACACCTTCAACTAGGTGGAATCTACTTACATGCAAAGTGGCACGCCCATCCCATAAGTGCTTGATTGGATAACATACCTAGCAGCGTGTTTTTTTACGGATGTGCATGACACTAGAGCAAAAATAGTATTTAATGCTCGATCGACCATGCAAAGGATATCCGATGGGCACAACACTTTTCATACACCTCAACCTAGGTGGTATTGAAATGTTCTGAAAGAGGCACACCCATCCAATAAGTACTTGGTCAGATAACACACCTAATGGCGTGTTTTTTTGTGGATGTCCATATCACTAGGGAAAAAATGGTTTATAATGCGTGATCGACCATGCAAAGCATATCCGATGGTGGCAATACTTTGCACGCACCTCAATGTAGTTGAAATGGACTTGCTTGCCAAGTGGAGCCCCCATCCGATAAGTACTTATTTGAATAACACACCGACGGCCGTGTTTTTTGACGGTTGTACATGACACCAAGGCCAAAAACCGCGTATAATGCGTGATCGACCATGTAAATCATATCCGATGGTGACAATACTTTTCACGCACCTCAACATAGTTGAAACAGACTTGCGTGCAAAGTGGAGCCCCCATCCGATAAATGCTTGTTTGAATAACACACTTAGGACCGTGTTTTTTCATGGTTGTGCATGACACTAAGGCAAAAACGGTGTTTTATGCTTGATCGACAATGCAAAGCATATCCGATGGGCACAATACTTTGCACACACCTTCAACTAGGTAGAATGGACTTACATGCAAAGTGGCACGCCCATCCCATAAGTGCTTGATCGGATAACATACCTAGCAGCGTGTTTTTTTACAGATGTGCATGACACTAGAGCAAAAATAGTATTTAATGCTCGATCGACCATGCAAACGACATCCGATGGGCACAACACTTTTCGTACACCTCAACCTAGGTGGTATTGAAATGTTCTCAAAGAGTCACACCCATCCGATAAGTACTTGCTCAGATAACACACCTAAGGGCGTGCTTTTTTGCAGATGTGCATATCACTAGGGAAAAAATGGTGTATAATGCGTGATCGACCATGCAAAGCATATCCAATGGTGACAATACTTTGCACGCATCTCAACCTAGTTGAAACGGACTTGCGTGCAAACTGGAGCCCCCATCCGATGAGTACTTGTTTGAATAACACACCTAGGACCATGTTTTTTCATGGTTGTGCATGACACTAAGGCAAAAATGGTGTTTTATGCTTGATCGACAATGCAAAGCATATCCAATGGGCACAATACTTTGCACACACCTTCAACTAGGTAGAATCGACTTACATGCAAAGTGGCACGCCCATCCCATAAGTGCTTGATCGGATAACATACCTAGCAGCGTGTTTTTTTACAGATGTGCATGACACTAGAGCAAAAATAGTATTTAATGCTCGATCGACCATGCAAACGACATCCGATGGGCACAAAACTTTTCGTACACCTCAACCTAGGTGATATTGAAATGTTCTCAAAGAGGCACACCCATCCGATAAGTACTTGGTTAGATAACACACCTATGTTGGGATATCTCAAGGTGTATGCCTCAGGCACACCTTATGTTTCTATGTGTGAGTGCTAGAGGCACAGTTAGGTGCCCACAAGCACAGTTAGGTGGTGGAAAAGCCACATAGGATGATTGAGTGAATCTAGGAGCAGATTGAGGAGATGATTGTGGAGCTTTGAGGTCATCAGTGATGTCAGTGACCTTGTATGAGGTGCCTACTTAAGGACCTCTTTCTTCTTCATTCTATAAGCAAGTATTCTGAGTTTGTGTCCACTCTACTCTTTCTTTTCAGTATTACAACATGGTATCAGAGCCATTTGATCCCCCTTGAGCCCATTTCTGCCACATCATCATCTTCTTCTTCATCTTCTTCTTCTCCATTTTCCTCTTTCTTCCCAAAATCTTTGAGAGCTTGGTTCTCCACCTACAAACGACCATTGCCCAAACCCTCTGAGCTGGAAACTCCTCTAGTATGGGCGAACTTCCACCTGCAAGCAATTGAAGAAAAAAACGTCTGTGGTGGCTGCCATTCTCCAAACAGCGAATTTCTTCTGTTGCTCAATACTCCCTGCATACTCCGCCATTGCCTGAGCCCTCTTAGGAGTAGATGGGCGACCTCAAGACGAAGATTTTGAGCCATTTTTCAAGTCATTTGGTTCAGTAACGAGGGAGAAATCGTCAAAACTCAGTTTCAGCCTGTAGCAACTCTCCCGGGCAAAAGTGCGCACCATTTCGTCCAACCTCTGTGCTGGACCTTCTCTGGTATATGAGCTTTCTTTTGCTTCAGAAAGCCCTCTTTTCCTTGCTTTGAAGAGTGAGCTACAAGCCCTCCAAGTTCAGCTTTTCAGTTTTGACAGTTTTGGACAAGTTTTTGAAGATGATGCTACATAAAATGCTACTCTAGCATTTCTGGTTTTTTGAAGCTTTTAATAACTTCAGTACAAGTGTGGATTCAGTTTGTTTTTGACTTGCTAGACCTGGTTTTGATTGGAAAGTGCTTATTTCACTCACTTCTATGAAGCATGTAAAAGGAAGCATCATTGTTTGAAATCTAGTCACTACTATTTGCTACATTAAATGCTTATATTTTGAAGCATTTCAGTTGTTATTCTAAGCCCTGTAAGAGAGAAGACACTACCCAATACTTGGGTTAGAGCCTCTCATGGCTTGCTTATGCAAAATATGTGAAAAGCCAAAACATAAAGCAATGTCTTGTTATGCTACAAAGGATGAAAATGCCAACCTGACTTCCTTGTTGAAGATTGCCAAAACAATGGTTGCCAAAAAGGAAGCAACTACAGAGATCTACCCTCTCATGGCATTTTTATTTGACTCCAAGTACAAGAAAAAGATGAAGGTCAGACACCTAAGATATGCTTCTCTACACAACTATGGAGATGACAAGATAATTGTTCTCATGAAGGATATGACTTTCAGATCCACTTGTTCTATCATAGCACCATCTTATAAGGCACTAGACACTGCCCATGTGGTAAGACCTTGCCTTGACATGGATATTTTGCCTCCACAAGATGAGGCATCCCATGAAGATTATGCATTTTAAATCATCTCTATGTATGCTCCAGATCTCTCTTTTATGTCAAGGTACTCAGCCTGGATAGTCCTCCAAAATGAATGAAATAAACTATTGTGTTTTTGTGTGTTTTGTAAACACCTCTGGTCACCTTATGATGTAGGCCATGTGTATGTTTTGTTCCATGGTACCTCCTATAGACATTGTGTGCATGTACATGTAGGAGAGATAACCATTGGAAGGTCTGTTTGTATCCCTTTCTGTTTACCTTACACCCAAGGGAACCCTTGCTAGCATGAGAACCTAGCCATAGATTTATCCTTGACCACCATGAGATGGCATGAGAAACTATGAGACTAGATGTATCCTTGACATAGCCTGAGGCATTTCCTTGAGGGGGGGTTTGTTGGGATATCTCAAGGTGTATGCCTCAGGCACACCTTATGTTTCTATGTGTGAGTGCTAGAGGCACAGTTAGGTGCCCACAAGCACAGTTAGGTGGTGGAAAAGCCACATAGGATGATTGAGTGAATCTAGGAGCAGATTGAGGAGATGATTGTGGAGCTTTGAGGTCATCAGTGATGTCAGTGACCTTGTATGAGGTGCCTACTTAAGGACCTCTTTCTTCTTCATTCTATAAGCAAGTATTCTGAGTTTGTGTCCACTCTACTCTTTCTTTTCAGTATTCCAACAACCTAAGGGCGTGCTTTTTTGCAGATGTGCATATCACTAGGGAAAAAATGGTGTATAATGCGTGATCGACCATGCAAAGCATATCCAATGGTGACAATACTTTGCACGCCCTGCAACGCAGTTGAAATGGACTTGCGTGCAAACTGGAGCCCCCATCCGATAAGTACTTGTTTGAATAACACACCTAGGACCGTGTTTTTTCATGGTTGTGCATGACACTAAGGCAAAAACGTTGTTTTATGCTTGATCGACAATGCAAAGCATATCCGATGGGCACAATACTTTGCACACACCTTTAACTGGGTGGAATTGACTTACATGCAAAGTGGCATGCCCATCCCATAAGTGCTTGATCGGATAACATACCTAGCAGCGTGTTTTTTTACAGATGTGCATGACACTAGAGCAAAAATAGTATTTAATGCTCGATCGACCATGCAAAGGATATCCGATGGGCACAACACTTTTTGTACACCTCAACCTAGGTGGTATTGAAATGTTCTCAAAGAGGCACACCCATCCGATAAGTACTTGGTCAAAAAACACACCTAAGGGCGTGTTTTTTTACGGATGTGCATATCACTAGGGAAAAAATGGTGTATAATGCGTGATCCACCATGCAAAGCATATCCGATGGTGACAAAACTTTTCACTCATCTCAACCTAGTTGAAATGGACTTGCGTGCAAACTAGAGCCCCCATCCTAGTTTGAATAACACACCTAGGACCGTGTTTTTTCATGGTTGTGGTTCCTTATGCATCAATAGTTGGGAGTCTTATGTATGCTATGATAGCTACTAGACTGGACATTGCATAGTATGTCCATTGGTTTGAGTATTGTCGTGTATTCATGGGCATTAAATAGTATGTCCATTAGTTGTTCTCCCTTAAAGGAACATTGGCCTTTAAGTGGGAGGTTGTGGGGGTTAAATGCCACTATACCGTGGCTCTCTCTTCTGGATCTCCCTCTCTCTCACCATCTTCTGTTTCACTTCTGATGTTGAGATCTCTCATGGCCCACACCATATACTCTCGACCTCAAATTTATCATCCCATACTTTACTACAAAATCAAAGTCTATCACAAAATTTGTATCGTAATAGTCCAAGTAGATTCACCATTTGGAAAGAGAATATGCGAAAAGAGAAATGTGTTTGCATTATTATAAAATTTGGCAAGAGAATATTGTGCTCTTTTTATCTACCTGCATGACACTAAGGCAAAAACGGTGTTTTATGCTTGATCGACAATGCAAAGCATATCCGATGCGCACAATAATTTGCACACACCTTCAACTAGGTGGAATGGACTTACATGCAAAGTGGCACGCCCATCCCATAAGTGCTTGATCGGATAACATACCTAGCAGCATGTTTTTTTACAGATGTGCATGACACTAGAGCAAAAATAGTATTTAATGCTCGATCGACAATGCAAAGGATATCCGATGGGCACAAAACTTTTCATACACCTCAACCTAGGTGGTATTGAAATGTTCTCAAAGAGGCACACCCATCCGATAAGTAGTTGGTCAGATAACACACCTAAGGGCGTGTTTTTTTGCAGATGTCCATATCACTAGGGAAAAAATGGTGTACAATGCGTGATCGACCATGTAAAGCATATCTGATGGTGACAATACTTTGCGTGCACCTCAACCTAGTTGAAACGGACTTGTGTGCAAAGTGGAGCCCCCATCCGATAAGTACTTGTTTAATTAACACGCTTAGGACCGTGTTTTTTCATGGTTGTGCATGTAACTAAGGCAAAAACGGTATTTTATGCTTGATCGACAATGCAAAGCATATCCGATGGGCACAATACTTTGCACACACCTTCAACTAGGTGGAATTGACTTACATGCAAAGTGGCATTCCCATCGCATAAGTGCTTGATCGGATAACACACCTAGCAGTGTGTTTTTTTATGGATGTGCATGACACTAAGGCAAAAGTGGTATTTAATGATCGATCGACCATGCAAAGCATATCCGATGGGCATAATACTTTTCCTATACCTCAACCTAGGTGGTATTGAAATGTTCTCAAAGAGGCACACCCATCCGATAAGTACTTGGTCAGATAACATACCTAAGGGCGTGTTTTTTTGCGGATGTGCATACCACTAGGGAAAAAACGGTGTATAATGCGTGATCGACCATGCAAATCATATCCGATGGTAACAATACTTTGCACACACCTCAACCTAGTTGAAACGGACTTGCGTGCAAACTGGAGCCCCCATCCGATAAGTACTAGTTTGAATAACACACCTAGGACCGTGTTTTTTCATGGTTGTGCATGATACTAAGGCAAAAACGGTGTTTTATGCTTGATCGACAATGCAAAGCATATCCGATGGGCACAATACTTTGCACACACCTTCAACTAGGTGGAATCGACTTACATGCAAACTGGCACGCCCATCCCATAAGTGCTTGATCGGATAACATACCTAGCGGCGTGTTTTTTTACGGATGTGCATGACACTAGAGAAAAAATATTATTTAATGCTCGATCAACCATGCAAAGGATATCTGATGGGCACAAAACTTTTCGTACATGTCAACCTAGATGGTATTGAAATGTTCTCAATGAGGCACACCCATCCGATAAGTACTTGGTCAGATAACACACCTAATGGCATGTTTTTTTGCAGATGTGCATATCATTAGGGAAAAAATGGTATATAATGCGTGATCGACCATGCAAATCATATTCGATGGTGATAATACTTTGCACGCACCTCAAGGTAGTTGAAACGGACTTGCGTGCAAAGTGGATCCCCCATCTGATAAGTACTTATTTGAATAACACACCTATGGCCGTGTTTTTATATGGTTGTGCATGACACTAAGGCAAAAACGGTGTGTTATGCTTGATCGACAATGCAAAGCATATCCGATGGGCACAATACTTTGCACACACATTCAAATATGTGGAATTGACTTACATGCAAAGTGGCATGCCCATCGCATAAGTGCTTGATCAGATAACACACCTAGCAGCGTGTTTTTTTACGGATGTGCATGACACTAGAGCAAAAATAGTATTTAATGCTCGATCGACCATGCAAAGCATATCGGAGGGACACAATACTTTTTGTACACCTCAACCTAGGTGGTATTGAAATGTTCTCAAAGAGGCACACCCATCCGATAAGTACTTGGTCAGATAACATACCTAAGGGTGTGTTTTTTTACGGATGTGCATACCACGAGGGAAAAAACGGTGTATAATGCGTGATCGACCATGCAAAGCATATCAGATGGGCACAAAACTTTTTGTACGCATCAACCTAGGTGGTATTGAGATGTTCTCAATGAGGCACACCCATCCGATAAGTACTTGGTCAGATAACACACCTAATGGCATGTTTTTTTGTGGATGTCCATATCACTAGGGAAAAAATGGTGTATAATGCGTGATCGACCATGCAAAGCATATCCGATGGTGACAATAATTTGCACGCACCTCAATGTAGTTGAAACGGACTTGCGTGCAAAGTGGAGCCCCCATCCGATAAGTACTTATTTGAATAACACAGCTACGGCCGTGTTTTTATATGGTTGTGCATGACACAACGGCAAAAACGGTGTTTTATGCTTGATCGACAATGCAAAGCATATCCGATGGGCACAATACTTTGCACACACCTTCAACCAGGTGTAATTGACTTACATGCAAAGTGGCATTCCCATCGTATAAGAACTTGATCGGATAACACACTTAGCAGCGTGTTTTTTTACGGATGTGCATGACACTAAGGCAAAAATGGTATTTAATGCTCGATCGACCATGCAAAGCATATCCGATGGGCACAATACTTTTCCTACACCTTAAACTAGGTGGTATTGAAATGTTCTCAAAGAGGCACACCCATCCGATAAGTACTTGGTCTGATAACACACCTAAGGGCGTATTTTTTTGCGGATGTGCATACCATTAGGGAAAAAATGGAGTATATTGCGTGATCAACCATGCAAATCATATCTGATGGTGACAATACTTTGCACTCATCTCAACCTAGTTGAAACGGACATGCGTACAAATTGGAGCCCCCATCCGATAAGTACTTGTTTGATTAACACACTTAGGACCGTGTTTTTTCATGGTTGTGCATGACACTAAGGCAAAAACGTTGTTTTATGCTTGATCGACAATGCAAAGCATATCCGATGAGCACAATACTTTGTACACACCTTCAACTAGGTGGAATTAAATTACATGCAAAGTGTCATGCCCATCCCATAAGTGCTTGATCGGATAACATACCTAGCAGCGTGTTTTTTTACAGATGTGCATGACACTAGAGCAAAAATAGTATTTAATGCTCGATCGACCATGCAAAGGATATCCGATGGGCACAAAACTTAACGTACACCTCAACCTAGGTGGTATTGAAATGTTCTCAAAGAGGCACACCCATCCGATAAGTACTTGGTCAGATAACACACCTAAGGGCATGTTTTTTTGTGGATGTCCATATCACTAGGGAAAAAATGGTGTACAATGCGTGATCGACCATGCAAAGCATATCCGATGGTGACAATACTTTGCGCGCACCTCAACCTAGTTGAAACGGACTTGTGTGCAAAGTGGAGCCCCTATCCGATAAGTACTTGTTTAATTAACACACTTAGGACCGTGTTTTTTCATGGTTGTGCATGTAACTAAGGAAAAAACGGAATTTTATGCTTGATCGACAATGCAAAGCATATCCGATGGGCACGATAATTTGCACACACCTTCAACTAGGTGGAATTGACTTACATGCAAAGTGGCATTCCCATCACATAAGTTCTTGATCGGATAAGACACCTAGCAGCGTGCTTTTTTACGGATGTGCATGACACTAAGGCAAAAATGGTATTTAATGCTCAATCGACCATGCAAAGCATATCCGATGGGCACAATACTTTTCCTATACCTCAACCTAGGTGGTATTGAAATGTTCTCAAAGAGGCACACCCATCCGATAAGTTCTTGGTTAGATAACATATCTAAGGGCGTGTTTTTTGCGGATGTGCATACCACTAGGGAAAAAACGGTGTATAATGCATGATCGACCATGCAAATCATATCCGATGGTGACAATACTTTGCACACACCTCAATGTAGTTGAAACGGAATTGTGTGCAAATTGGAGCCCCCATCCGATGAGTACTTGTTTGAATAACACACCTAGGACCGTGTTTTTTCATGGTTGTGCATGATACTAAGGCAAAAACGGTGTTTTATGCTTGATCGACAATGCAAAGCATATCCGATGGGCACAATACTTTGCACACACCTTCAACTAGTTGGAATTGACTTACATGCAAAGTGGCATGCCCATCCCATAAGTGCTTGATCGGATAACATACCTAGCAGCATGTTTTTTTACGGATGTGCATGACACTAGAGCAAAAATAGTATTTAATGCTCGATCGACCATGCAACGGATATCAGATGGGCACAACACTTTCGTACACCTCAACCTAGGTGGTATTGAAATGTTCTCAATGAGGCATACCTATCCGATAAGTACCTGGTCAGATAACACACCTAATGGCGTGTTTTTTTGTGGATGTCCATATCACTAGGGAAGAAATGGTGTATAATGCATGATCGACCATGCAAAGCATATCCGATGGTGACAATACTTTGCACGCACCTCAACGTAGTTGAAACGGACTTGCGTGAAAAGTGGAGCCCCCATCTGATAAGTACTTATTTGAACAACACACCTATGGCCGTGTTTTTATATGGTTGTGCATGACACAAAGGCAAAAATGGTGTTTTATGCTTGATTGACAATGCAAAGCATATCTGATGGGCACAATACTTTGCACACACCTTCAACTAGGTGGAATTGACTTACATGTAGAGTGGCATTCCCATCGCATAAGTACTTGATCGGATAACACACCTAGCAGCGTGTATTTTTACAGATGTGCATGACACTAAGGTAAAAATGATATTTAATGCTCAATCGACCATGCAAAGCATATCCGATGGGCACAATGCTTTTCCTACACATTAACCTAGGTGGTATTGAAATGTTATCAAAGAGGCACACCCATCCGATAAGTACTTGGTCAGATAACATACCTAAGAGCATGTTTTTTTGCGGATGTGCATATCACTACGGGAAAAACGTTGTATAATGCGTAATCGACCATGCATAGCATATCCGATGGTGACAATACTTTGCACGCATGTCAACCTAGTTGAAACAGACTTGCGTGCAAACTGGAGCCCCCATCCGATAAGTACTTGTTTGATTAACACACTTAGGACCGTGTTTTTATATGGTTGTGCATGACACTAAGGCAAAAACGGTATTTTATGCTTGATCGACAATGCAAAGCATATCCGATGGGCACAATACTTTGCACACAGCTTCAACCAAGTGGAATTGACTTACATGCAAAGTGGCATTCCCATCGCATAAGTACTTGATTGGATAACACACCTAGCAGCGTGTTTTTTTTACGGATGTGCATGACACGAGTAAAAATAGTATTTAATGCTCGATCGACCATGCAAAGCATATCCGATGGCACAACACTTTTCGTACACCTCAACCTAGGTGGTATTGAAATGTTCTCAAAGAGGCACACCCATCCGATAAGTACTTGGTCAGATAACACACCTAAGGGCATGTTTTTTTGTGGATGTCCATATCACTAGGGAAAAAATGGTGTACAATGCGTGATCGACCATGCAAAGCATATCCGATGGTGACAATACTTTGCGCGCACCTCAACCTAGTTGAAACGGACTTGTGTGCAAAGTGGAGCCCCCATCCGATAAGTACTTGTTTAATTAACACACTTAGGACCGTGTTTTTTCATGGTTGTGCATGTAACTAAGGAAAAAACGGAATTTTATGCTTGATCGACAATGCAAAGCATATCCGATGGGCACGATAATTTGCACACACCTTCAACTAGGTGGAATTGACTTACATGCAAAGTGGCATTCCCATTACATAAGTTCTTGATCGGATAAGACACCTAGCAGCGTGCTTTTTTACGGATGTGCATGACACTAAGGCAAAAATGGTATTTAATGCTCGATCGACCATGCAAAGCATATCCGATGGGCACAATACTTTTCCTATACCTCAACCTAGGTGGTATTGAAATGTTCTCAAAGAGGCACACCCATCCGATAAGTTCTTGGTTAGATAACATATCTAAGGGCGTGTTTTTTGCGGATGTGCATACCACTAGGGAAAAAACGGTGTATAATGCATGATCGACCATGCAAATCATATCCGATGGTGACAATACTTTGCACACACCTCAATGTAGTTGAAACGGAATTGTGTGCAAATTGGAGCCCCCATCCGATGAGTACTTGTTTGAATAACACACCTAGGACCGTGTTTTTTCATGGTTGTGCATGATACTAAGGCAAAAACGGTGTTTTATGCTTGATCGACAATGCAAAGCATATCCGATGGGCACAATACTTTGCACACACCTTCAACTAGTTGGAATTGACTTACATGCAAAGTGGCATGCCCATCCCATAAGTGCTTGATCGGATAACATACCTAGCAGCATGTTTTTTTACGGATGTGCATGACACTAGAGCAAAAATAGTATTTAATGCTCGATCGACCATGCAACGGATATCAGATGGGCACAACACTTTCGTACACCTCAACCTAGGTGGTATTGAAATGTTCTCAATGAGGCATACCTATCCGATAAGTACCTGGTCAGATAACACACCTAATGGCGTGTTTTTTTGTGGATGTCCATATCACTAGGGAAGAAATGGTGTATAATGCATGATCGACCATGCAAAGCATATCCGATGGTGACAATACTTTGCACGCACCTCAACGTAGTTGAAACGGACTTGCGTGAAAAGTGGAGCCCCCATCTGATAAGTACTTATTTGAACAACACACCTATGGCCGTGTTTTTATATGGTTGTGCATGACACAAAGGCAAAAATGGTGTTTTATGCTTGATTGACAATGCAAAGCATATCTGATGGGCACAATACTTTGCACACACCTTCAACTAGGTGGAATTGACTTACATGTAGAGTGGCATTCCCATCGCATAAGTACTTGATCGGATAACACACCTAGCAGCGTGTATTTTTACAGATGTGCATGACACTAAGGTAAAAATGATATTTAATGCTCAATCGACCATGCAAAGCATATCCGATGGGCACAATGCTTTTCCTACACATTAACCTAGGTGGTATTGAAATGTTATCAAAGAGGCACACCCATCCGATAAGTACTTGGTCAGATAACATACCTAAGAGCATGTTTTTTTGCGGATGTGCATATCACTACGGGAAAAACGTTGTATAATGCGTAATCGACCATGCATAGCATATCCGATGGTGACAATACTTTGCACGCATGTCAACCTAGTTGAAACAGACTTGCGTGCAAACTGGAGCCCCCATCCGATAAGTACTTGTTTGATTAACACACTTAGGACCGTGTTTTTATATGGTTGTGCATGACACTAAGGCAAAAACGGTATTTTATGCTTGATCGACAATGCAAAGCATATCCGATGGGCACAATACTTTGCACACAGCTTCAACCAAGTGGAATTGACTTACATGCAAAGTGGCATTCCCATCGCATAAGTACTTGATTGGATAACACACCTAGCAGCGTGTTTTTTTTACGGATGTGCATGACACGAGTAAAAATAGTATTTAATGCTCGATCGACCATGCAAAGCATATCCGATGGCACAACACTTTTTGTACACCTCCACCTAGGTGGTATTGAAATGTTCTCAAAGAGGCACACCCATCTGATAAGTACTTGGTTAGATAACACACCTAAGGGCGTGTTTTTTTGCGGATGTGCATATTACTAGGGAAAAAATGGTGTATAATGCATGATCGACCATGCAAAGCAGATCCGATGGTGAAAATACTTTGCACGCATCTCAACCTAGTTGAAAAAAACTTGTGTGAAAAGTGGAGCCCCCATCCAATAAGTACTTGTTTGATTAACACACTTAGGACCATGTTTTTTCATGGTTGTGCATGACACTAAGGCAAAAACGGTGTTTTATGCTTGATCGACAATGCAAAGCATATCTGATGGGCACAATACTTTGCACACACCCTCAACTAGGTGGAATTGACTTTTATGCAAAGTGGCACATGCATCCCATTAGTGCTTGATTGGATAACATACCTAGTAGGCTCATGTTTTTTTACGGATGTGCATGACACTAGAGCAAAAATAGTATTTAATGCTCGACCGACCATGCAAAGGATAACTTGGCATGTCCATTTGAGTACTTGATCGGATAACTTCTCCCACCAATAAATTAAGCACTAATTAAAAATTATAATAAATGAGTAGATTATTAAAAAGAGACTAATATTTATGTAATTGTTGCTACTGCAGCTTGCTTGCGAAGGACTCTCACAAAGGAGATGGCTATAGATTTTGTTCTAGGGATGGATGTGATTTTATGTAGCAAAAGAGAAGTAGTTGCATTTGCTACAATCCATGATAGTGATCCCAATTTAGTTTGCCACTTTCGAAGACTTGGCGAAGATAAGGTGGCAGTTACTGTATCAAAGATTCTTAGTGCACATGTTGAGCTAAAGTATAAATGTGGAGATATGGAAACACTTGGAGATGTTATGCCCTATAATACATCCAACAAATCATTTATAGCATGGGACAAAGATGAGACTTATGCAATAGACATTATCAAGAATACAAAGTGCACCACCTTGGATTTTACTATAGGGGACATGTTACAAATGAGATCATTTGCAAATAAGACTGTAGCAGAAGGTGAAGTATTGGGATTTGAACAAGTGGAGCAATGGTCATTTGCACAGATGAGGATTCTAAAAGTCATTGATGATGGTATGGTTGATAACATAACATCCTTATGTGATCCCTACTATGAGGTAGGCAAAAATATGAGATGGAGCATGCAATTTTTAAACATGAGAAAGAGGCACGTGGTTTTCAATGATAAAGACAACGTATACTACAATATCAAAGGACCTAAAAAGCGTGCCCATGTGCCAGGCTCTATCACTTCAAATGTGGATGATTTCAATATACTCAATTATAGAAGTGACATCTTATCTGGAGTGGATGAGTTCATTGGTTCCGAGAAACTGCCAAGTGTGGATGAGTTCATGCATAATAACAAACCTGGTGTCAATCAAGCTTGTGGATTTGTGAAAGCCATGCAAGATGTCCCAATGAGTGATGTTCTCTCAGGAGTGCAAGAGTTTCAAGATTCTCAATACTCTCGTACGTAGAATATTGAATTCATTGAATGGTCCTAAGAGTATGTTAAAAACGAGGATGAGATCAACAGAGGATTATTCAATATTTAACTTTGATTGTGATATGGACAAGGATGCAACGACCAATCATGGATGCTTGGTTACAAACAAATGTGAGGAGAAGAAGTGCATAAATACAGATAACAATGTGCACGAGGAACGAAAACGGTCATACATATGCATGAAGAGAAAGCGAATCCAAGCAGATCCACAAAAGCAACCAAAGAGGAAGAGAGTAATGAAGGAGGAGAACATGTTAAATGCATTGGGATATCTATGTTGCAAGCGAAGATGTATGCGCTTCATTGATCTTGCAAACATCAGGGAATGTAGAGGACACGTGTGGCAAAGAAGAGGAAGCGAAAGAAATGAATACCTTCTCACAAGTCTCTCTTGCTTTCTTCAGAATGGCAATAAAAGGCTAAGTTCAAGACAAAAGGTAAAACCTCTTGTAAATGGAAAAAGGATTTGCAATAAGGCATATCGCAATATTACTGGATTATCCCATGGTACATATTGGGATTTAGTCACCAAGGCAAAGGGCGGCAACAAATTTAGCACACGGTAATAGAGGAAGGTCCAAATCAAGAATCTCAACTGTCAGGGCAGCAGCAATTTTGCAAGACTTCATACATGAAAATGCTTTACCTCAACCCCATATATCTACCAAACTCCCTAACGGTGACGTGATCACTGAAATGCACCTTCCAATGGGCTTGACAAAGCTTGAAGTATTTGACTCTATTACAGAAAAGCAAAGGCAAAGAGGGGATGCTGTAGCTTCTTCTCATACTTTGTATACTCTTTGGAAGAAGAACTTTGGATATGTTAAAATCCCAAGGAGGCAAAAAATGTCAAAGTGCAATGTCTGTGATGATTTAAAGCGAGCGATTGAGAGTGCAACATGTCCAAATCAAAGGGAATTATACAAAAAAAACTGAAAATCTCATCATGACCTTATTCGACATTCCAGACAAAAATATGCATTTTGGAAGGAGCAAGCTATTTCGCATCCTGATGACTACATGTGCCTTATTGTAGATGGCATGGATCAGAATACAACAACATTGCCTTGTTTTGTTGCCACTCCACCTAAATTACAAGGAAAGCACTTTCTAAAGACACATCTATGTGGAGTGTTAGTGCATGGAATTAAGTTCTTTGCAGATATATGGATTGATTCCTTGCATCAGCTACATGATAGCAATCAAGTTGTAACATCTATTATGAAGGCAATTTGCAATGTACATGCAGAAAAAGGTCGCCTACCACCGACTTTGAGAATACAAGCTGATAATTGCTGGCGACAAAATAAGAATGTACTCAGGTTTGCATTCTACTCCATGCTAGTTGCTCATCGAATCTTCAATGAGGTCGAATGTGGATTTTTGTACGTTGGGCATACACATGAGGATATCGATCAGGTTTTTAGCACAGTCTCAAGGGAGCTTAAATGCAAGGATGTGGAGACAATAGATGACTTGGTAAGAAGATGTGGCAGGCAAGTTGGTGGTCATAAGGAAAGTACACTATGTGAGAGGCTCGAAAGAATGTATGATTGGAAGAGCTTCATTCTACCTTTCATACAAATGGGTGGTGATGCATTGACAGGTCATACCAATCCACACTACTTTCATTTTTTTTTTAAAGATGAAAAACCCGTAATGCAATGGCAACAGTATTCTCATGATACAAAATGGGAACCTGAAGAACCTTACAGTCTCTTAACTTCAATTCCCAGCAAGGAAAGGTATCCAACATGGGCTCCTATACAAGAATTTAATGAGAGGTCTAATTGTGAAATAGAAGGATTAAAAGCATTTATTACATACAAAGAGGAAATGCTCCGGAGATATCCTGATTCGAAGCCTACTTGGAGAGAACACACTACCACTGTAATTAACAAGACACGAAATTTAATAAAGGACCTTGAGAGAATGCGAGGCTCAAAGGATGTCAAGGAAGAATGCAATATGTTTTGGCCAAATGTTCATAACGATTTACGCCCAGCTCCAGTCTTTGAAAATGAATTTGTATCATTACTCCCACGTCCATATTGTGGACCGAAGAAGAGAGAGTTTCTGCCACAAGTAGATATAGAGGTCGATTGTTTTGTTGTGGTTCGGCCATCGGTGAATATGAGAATGTGAAGTTTTGGGTTGCAAAAGTAGTTGATGTGCAAAGAGATGATCAAGGGAGAGCTACAACATTTACAGCGGTATGGTATGAGCCAAAGGGCAGGAAGGAGAATATGGATAACAACACATTATATACTAATTGTATAATGAAGGAGTGGGTCCCAAATGATGAAGCGGTCTCTCAAGTTTTGACAGAGACAATCACAGTGTCTTGGCATTCAAGGGCAAAGAAATCAAAGAAGTGCATGGGATATGAGGTAGAAGGAAAAATAAAAATACCACAGCAAACTATTTTGCATATACACGAATTTTTAAGAATGCTCGCCATGGAGGAAGTAGAAGGAGACAACGCAAATGAAGAATGTCCATGATTAAAGCTTTGTATTGAAGTCCATTGAAGGATTTTATTTAGGTACTAGGCAAGGAGCCAATCCAAGACAATTATAATCAGAGTCATCACCTCCTATGTCAAATGAGAGTCAAAATATGCACTGGATGTCACCCAAGGGTCAAGGCTTGCCAAGACAATAGGGAGTTAATGCAGATGGCACATGGCAAGGGACTATCACATTGAGCAATAAGACAATGGGGAGTCAATGCACCCAAGGGGCAAGGCTTGGCAAGATAACTTGTGGGAGTTAATGCAGATGGCACCTGTATTTTGCACTGGATGTCACCCAAGGGTCAAGGCTTGGCAAGACAATAGGGAGTTAATGCAGATGGCACCTGGCAAGGGACTATTGCATTGAGCAATAAGACAATGGGGAGTCAATGCACCCAAGGGGCAAGGCTTGGCAAGACAAGTGGGAGTCAAATTATGCAGATGGCACCTGGCAAGGGACTATCGTGACATTGAGCAATAAGACAATGGCGAGTCAAATTATGCAGATGGCACGAATTGAGGCTCTTTAAGAGCAACAATTTAAATTGTAAACATATGTTCAATCTATATCATTTTGGATATAAAGACTCTAGCTGAGAGCAACGTCTCTCAATGTAATCATATAATAATAGCTATAATTGCTATTATACCTCTTTGGTTCAATACAAACTTTGGGTCTTATGGCATCATGTCTTCTTTCTATTTATTAAAAGTTTTAAAAATTTTGTGCATATTGCGAGTGACAATGTTATTTTCATGAAATATTTAAGTCTCCTTTCATGGATTTATAAATTTATCACGTCAACGAAAAACGTCAAGGAAAAATATTAAAAATAATTAAATTAACAAATAACTTAGATATAGCTAGAATTTCTAATATAGGATTATTTCAAATTCTTGCATGTTGGTGCAAAAGTATAGATTGAAAAAACAATATTTTTATGTGAATATGATAGTGCCACAAAGTGAAATTTTGATTTGGGAAGGAAAAACGTCAAGGAAAAATATTAAAAATAATTAAATTAACAAATAACTTAGATATAGCTAGAATTTCTAATATAGGATTGTTTCAAATTCTTGCATGTTGGTGCAAAAGTATAGATTGAAAAAACAATATTTTTATGTGAATATGATAGTGCCACAAAGTGAACTTTTGATTTGGGAAGAATATTTTCAGAAAGTAAAATTTTGATTTGGGAAGGATATTTTCACAAAGTAAAGTTTTCATTTGGGAAGGATTTTTGGGCTTCGTCCAAAAACAACACAAAAAGTCCAAAATTAATGAAATAGGTGTTAACGGTGGTGTACCAAGAGCTTGTGGCTGCCCTACAAGTGAAAGATCACCTCAACACATGTGTGCTTATCCAATTGAAGCAGCTCCAAATCAAGATCATATCTTCTCATCCAACAATCAAATGGGAACATTCCATAAGGACCAAAACCCTACGCATAATTTGCCAAGACTTGTCCGAAGATGAGAAAAATATCTTCTGCCTACACATGCGGGGTTTATAGCACTTAGGACGGATGCTTTCATTGCATATGTATGCCTCATGGGTATGAGAAATCGGTGGATCAAGCTCTCCTAGTCATGAGACAACATCCTAATACAACACTAATCTAAGGAGGATGCAACCTAAGTGCAAACATGATGAAGAGAGTGCTCATGACATGTACCTCAAGTCAATTAGGTTCCAGGATAGATTAGCTTGGACTCATAAAGAGAATCTTGAGATAGTGCAAAGTGCTTGATTGATATTACTTCAAATGAACCTCCCTTTTATATGTGAGGGTACTTACATCCATATGCTTGCTCACATGTGGGATATCTCCTCCATTCCATGTGGTAGCTTGCCCTTTACTCATACCTTTGCTCTACATGTGCTCATGGCACCACAACTCTCAACACCTCCCCTTGGTGCCATAATCCTTTGGCTACTGCAAGGTGGTCAGATGTGAGTTACAAGATCAAATCCTCCCCTAGGTGCTTACATGGCTACTCTCAGGTGGTCAGGTTTGATTTACAAAATATAGGCAAGGTTCACAAGGTTTTTATTTCTCAATACATTCCATTGATGTCACCTTTTGGCTCATGGCTTGATGACGATGCTGTGTAGTTGACCTACTGGTTCTTCAATCTACAATCTTCTTCCTTGTGTCCTAGATTCTTGCAATCATGGTGCTTTGTTCTTCCATATGCCTTGATGCTTCATGTGTGGATGCCATGCTTTGTGCTATGGTCATCCCATGCACTTGTGCTTTCGGCTTGCTTTTTACGTTCATGCGCCAGTTTTCCATTTGTTGCAAAGGTCTTACCAATTGATTTCTTTCAATATTGGTAGTGTATAACTGCTAACAATGATTCTGACTTTACAGGCATGTAGAGCTCAAAAAGATGATCACTTTTCCTTTTTAGAGCGTGTGCAAATTTCTCCTAGATTGCAAGTTATGCCTTGTCCAAGTTTTTGTGAAGAAGAGGCCTTTGATGATGATGTGGCAGAGACTATTCATATGCTACATTCCAAACTATGCTTTGCAAGGGCTATGTGCTTACGTGGCCCTATGCCATGTGGTAGTATTTTAACTTCAACTGATTTAAACCAAGGAAATAGACTTAACCATGGTCATTTTTATCTAATCATAGAGTTAACCCAAGGTAAATATTGACCTAAGCTATCTGCCACGTGTCAACTCTATAAACTAATCCAAGTTTAGCTAACTAATCTAACCTTATCTGAGTTAACCTCTATCTACCACGTGTCATTTTTCTTGTGAACCTTGGACTTTGAAGAAAACACTCTGTGATGACGTTGAAGCGGCGATGCGGTGGAGATCATCTCGCTACTGCACGAGGCAATTGCAAGCATCTTCGGAGTTCTTGCATTGGTACAAACACAGGAAGCTGGAGTGCAGGGTGACCAAGGTGTAGCTTCCATTATGATCATGTTTTTTGTAATAAGCTTTGTGCTGCAAGTGGGAACGAGTAGTATGTGGTGGCGACTAGTTCGTTGGAGTAGTCGCTGCTCTTCATTGGAGGCATAGGCTAGTTGGAGTCTTCCGTGTAGTCAATGTTGTAGAGGGTTGGAGCTAGTAGTCGCAAGTGATGTCTACTATGAGACCGTTGGCAACTATGGAGCTTTGTTGCATACGGATGGTGCATGGGTGTGGCAGTCATGCGCACTAAAGCCTGTAGCGTGTAGCTTGGCGTAGCTCATTCGAAGCTTTGGTATGGAGAGGCTTCGTTGTGTAGTAGATTCCTTGCATGGTCTATTGATGTTGTTGAGAGTTGCATGGGCCAGTCATCACTATGGAGTAATTGGTTGCTAGTTGGAGTCAATGGAGCTCCTTGCAATTATGTTGGTCATTGTAATTGTCGTAGAAGCCTAGTCATTGTTGGAGAGGCTGGCTGTAGCTAAGAGCTTAGTTGAGACATGGTGGTTACCAGTTGGATGAAGCTTTAGAGTAGTTGGCCTATGGGCTTCTAAGGAGCAGCTGATCTACTGATGAAGCAACTGTTCTAAGGAGCAGCTACTCTGCCATATGCTATGCAGAAGGATGTAGTGCAAGCAGGAATCATCAAGGAGTTGCGTGATTGCATAGATAGAGCTAAGATGAAGGCCAAGAATCTACTGAGGCACCTTTGAATTGCTTGGGCCAATAAAGCATTACTCTCTCGCAACTCTATTCTCTCTTTCTGACACAAAATAAAGAAGAGTAGACGGAAATGAGACTAATAGAAATTTCTAATGCATGACAAAAATTTCTTGAGGTAGAAGAGAACTCTCGATCAAAAATCTACATCTAATCTAGGAGAGCTAGGACCTCTAAGCTCTGATACCATGAGAAATTAGGGGATCGAGCTCTCCTAGTCATGAGACAACATCCTAATACAACACTAATATAAGGAGGATGCAACCTAAGTGCAAACATGATGAAGAGAGTGCTCATGACATGTACCTCAAGTCAATTAGGTTCCAAGATAGATTAGCTTGGACTCATAAAGAGAATCTTGAGATAGTGCAAAGTGCTTGATTGATATTACTTCAAATGAACCTCCCTTTTATAAGTGATGGTACTTACATCCATATGCTTGCTCACATGTGGGATATCTCCTCCATGCAATGTGGCAGCTTGCCCTTTACTCATACCTTTGCTCTACATGTGCTCATGGCACCACAACTCTCAACAGGGTAGTCCTCCCCTCAAGGTTATTGCAAGTTTGTCACCATTACTACAAAGGTTATCACTATTATTTGCAAGGCACAACATAACTAACATCCCACCCATGCAGCTGATGATCCCATCACACCAACAAAAAGAAGTGTCAGAAGATGACAGGGCCTACCTCACATCCAACTTCCCATATCTAACCACTCTTTTTGCCAACCTCATAATCTCACTTACCTTGCTGCTACCACCCTCTTAACCTTCCCCAAGCTCCATCCTAACATCTACTCCCTCCATCGTCTCTTTGCTCATGCCTCTCATCATTTTCAACTAACCCAATAGTCACAAACTTATGAGCCCCTCACACCTAGCTTCTTCCCCTCCCTTGCTAATCCTACCCTTGAGGATTACCAAGCTGCTCAAACCATTTGCCCAGTTCTTCCACCCCTCCCCTCTGCTCCCCCTTCTGCAACTAACACTCTTCCATATTTCTCCCCCATGTCCCCAGATTCTCTCCCTGCCCCGTCATCACCTCCGACACTAGTTGTGCTTCCATTAGCAGAAAATGGCACAGCATTTGATTTTCAATATCAGGATTTGGATAATCCAATTCATACTCCCATGCCAAGTTCCAATGATGGGTATGATTTTGATGAGATACCACTTCCCAGTAACCCCATCAAGTAATTTTGGAGCAAATATCTTGATATGAAAACTCGAGGTGGATGGACCTTGGACAACTTTCCTACCAACCTTCATCAGTGTCAAATTAGTGCACAAACACAGAGATGCATACATGTACTCACACTTGCCCACATAACACACAACTCTTCTTGAAAACAAGGATCTCCTCCAAAATTGTATTTCTTCAATTTCAAAAATTCACTTCAATTAAAGGCTTTTTTTTTATTGTCCAAATGAAACTCAAATGAAAGCACACACATGAGTTCATGCGTATGCGCATGTGTGCGTGCATGCATGCGTGCGTGTGTGTGTTTGTGTGTGTGTGTGTGTGTGTGTGTGTGTGTGTGTGTGTGTGTGTGTGTGTGTGTGTGTGTGTGTGTGTGTGTGTGTGTGTGTGTGTGTGTGTGTGTGCACTCCTGATGTCTGCTGGTGATGAGGCATCCTCCATAGACAGCCTTGCATTTACCTCCATAGGTGTAGCTATCTCCTTGCACTTGGACATACCAAATGCCTTCAAGATCTCCCTTGCATATTTCTGCTAAGAGATGAAGATCTTGCCTAGCTCTTGCCAGACTTCAATCCCCAAATAGTAGTGCATCAAGCCTAAGTCTATCATCTCAAACTCAGTGCTCAATGCCTTTCTAGACTGTTGGATCATGTCTTCATAGTCACCTGTAATAAGGAGATCATCCACATATAGAACAATAATAGCAGATTTTCCACCTTTCCTGTACACATACAAGTTAGCATCTGAGGCACATCTTTTGAAGTTTAATTTATGAAAGAATTTGTCTATCCATTTGTGCCATGCTCTTGGGGCCTGTTTTAGCCCATACAAAGCCTTTTTCAGCTTACATACCTTGTTTTCAGAATGGGGGGCCTCAAACCCTAGTGGCTGAGCCACATACACCTCCTCCTTGAGGTCACCATTCAAGAATGTTGATTTAACATACATTTGATAAATTGGCCACTTTTTATGAGCAGCCACCGATAGTACTGTGTGAATAGTGGTCATTCTAGTAGTCAGAGCAAAAGATTCTTGAAAATCAAACCCTTCAACTTGTGAAAATCCTTGTGCAACCAACCTAGCTTTGAACTTTCCCGCAGTCCCATTGGCCTTGTAATTTACCTTCCAAACCCACTTGGTGCCAATAACCCTTCTATTAGATGGTCGATCTACTAGCTCCCAAGTTTCATTCTTCATGATGGTGTCATATTCTACTTGCATAGCATTTTTCCAATCTCAGTCTGCAAGTGCTTCCTCCAAACTTGCACGCTCCTTTACTTCTGCAATAATCTCATCCATTAAGGCCATATTGATTATGTGAGCAGAAGTCCTCCTTTGCTCCTCGATTCTCTGAGACTGCATCTGCATGCTACTCAGCAGACATAGGCATCTGGTTATCATGGTTGTAGAGCTACCTTACCCATCATGGCAATGGCTTTTTCGGTGGTGTAACAATTGGTTGGTGACTTATACCTTCATCATCTGATATTTCCTCCTCCTCTATAGCTTCTTGGATAGGTCCATAATGAATTACCTCTTCGTTTGATGGATAAAGTGGAAGAGCTCTTCTCTACCTACACTGCATGTGGCTGCTACCTAAACACCACATCACGGCTCGCTATGATCTTCTTTACCTCTCGGTCATACAACTTATAGGCTTTCTTCTCATCACAATAGCCTAAGAAGATACATTTGGTGCTTTTTGGTTGTAGCTTGTTTCTCTCTTTGTCTGGTACATGCACATAGCATTCACACCCAAACGTTCTGAAGTGAGAGACAGATGGCTTCTTACCGCTGTAAGCCTCATGTGGTGTTTTACCTTTGAGTGCCTTTGTATAGCTACGATTAAGGATGTAAACTGCAGTATTGACAGCCTCAGCCAAAAAGTGGTTTGGCAGTCCAGCACCTTTTAACATACACCTCCCCATCTCCATGGTGGTCCACATTCAACGTTAGACAACAGAATTTTGCTGAGGCATATGTGATGTCATCATTTCTCGCTTGATCCCTTTGCTCTTGCAAAAATCTCCAAACTCTATAGAAACAAACTCACCACCACCATCCGATCTAATTTTCCTCACTTTTCTCCCTATTTCCTTTTCAACAAGCTGTAGCCATTCTTTCAATTTACCAAAAGCTTGAGCCACACCCACATCTTCCTGCTATAGTCATCGATGATCAATAAAAAATAGGAAGATTCGAGGAAGATCCCCCCAAGGCCTGTGTAGGCATCTTATTGCACAAGTCAACATGTACCAACTCTAGTGGAGCATTTGCTCTATTTCTTGTGGGAATGCCTTTCTCGGTTGCTTGCCCATCATGCAAGCTTGACATGGTTCTTTGATTTCTACTACTGTAGGTAAGTGAGCAACCATACCTTGCTTCTGCATCTCCTTCAGCACTACAAATCCAATGTGGCCGAATCTTTCGTGCCAAAGTCTACTTGTTCCCACTCTAGCGGTGGCTATAAGAGCACTTAGCTCATAGAGGTTGTTCCTCCTTACTCCTATGCCAACAAGATTGCCAGCACTATCCAGAATTTTTTCTCCTATCTTGTTGAACCTCACCTCATGGTCAAGGTCAATTATGGAAGCAACTGATAGCAGATTTCTCTTGATTTGTGGAACATACATCACAATAGATAGTTTCTTAACATCTCCATTTACAAAAACAAATGAAACCATATCTGTACCCTCAATAGGGCATTTTGCATTATTTCCAACCGTCACGGTGATGGGTTTGTATAGAGGCTGCATATAACAATACAGACCCTTCTTACAGGTCATGTCATGGGAGGCACCATTATCCAACACCCATGAATCAGTGGTTGAAACTTCTTGAATTGAGGAACACTCTTCCTCGATGGCCAGAAATAGATCCAACTTTGCTTTCGCTATGTTAGCTGTCTCTTTCCCCTTATCTGTCTTCTTTAGGGTACCATTCTTTTCATCTACTTTCTTGACCTGGCAATTTGCAATCACATGGCCCTTCTTCTTGTAGTGGAAGCATTCTCCTTGAAACTTCTTGTCGCCCTTCTTCTTTTTGTCACCACTAGTGGAGGACTCACCTTTGGTGGAGGAACCACCTTTGCCTTTCGCAGTGGCAGAGAATGGAACATCCCCATTGCTACCTCCATCTCGAGCTTTAAGCCTCTATTCCTCCTCCATTAACTAAAGCACAGAACTCCTCAAATGTCAATGGTTGGGGTCTCACCTGAGTGTTAAGCGCTATTACCAGTCCATCAAACCTTGGTGGACATATTCGGAGACACTGTTGAGCTAGCTCTTCGCTATTCTTTTGTATCCCAGCACCAGCCATTTGGTCACATAGATTTTTGTTTCAGGTTATGAATGCCTCCGCTGTCTCTCCTTCATTAAACTTCTTAGCTGGTGAGCTGATTCTCCAGGTTTTGGATCCTTGTCTGATTTCGCGTCTCATACTGACTCTTCAATATGTTCCAGGCGACAATTTCCTTAGATGTATGTTGAAGCAAGGTGAAAACACTATCAGTAGTACTTGTAACCAGGGCACATAGAGCATCTACATTCCTACATTTCCAAGCTCATAGAAGGTCAGCATTAGGAGGTATCATTCTCCTCGGATTTGCTGGGTTAGGGGTCTCTTGTGGTTCTAGGTCAATCCCCAGTACTGCCTCCAGAAGCTCATACGAATCCATACTAGCAGTAATTTTAAACTTCTATAGAGTGTAGTTCATACCATCTAGCTTGCCTTCAGTGAAGGCTGGTGGGCGAATCCTCAATGCCTGGATTGTTTGGTATTATTGGTGCAGTTGCTGAGAACTCGAACCGCTTCCTGATGCCATCACTCCGTATGCTATTGAAGCCCTTGCCTCTTTTCTACTCTTCGATCCTTAAAGTCACCTGGGCCTTGATACCATGTTAAATTACACAGAACAATAGAACAAAAACTGAACAAAGAATAGAGAGTACACAGCAAACTAGAGAAAAACAAAATTTTCCTTCAATACTGATGTAGTATAGATGATGGCTCCGTCCACCCATGTGCTCCAACAGTGGAGCTTAGATGGTGATCTAGACAAATACTAGGTGAAGAGCTACCAGCTGAAAGATCTGATGGATGTAATGGACTAGGAAGGTTGCCTCTTTATAGCTATGAGGGCGGTAATTGGATCAACGTAGTCGGTGGAGTCGACCAATCAACCTAGTCGGTGGAATCGACTAGTCATGCATGGAATATTCAAGGAATATTCAGTGAGAGCAAGGGGCTCCCACACAATCAAGACAATGTGCCTCGTTGTGCTACCAGCTTACCTACCCTGCCTAGCGCATAGGCTAGACTCACATAGATCACCTTTCTACCATCAACGATCTCATTGATAGACCCTATCTGACATGCAAGTCAGGATCCATCCAGTGTGTCAGGTGCACACATGGCTTCTCCTCATATGGGTGACTTACAACTTGATTACCTTGGACCACTATTGGGTTACCAGGATGGTGGGGCATTGAGCATATCTAACACCCCCCCTCAATGTCCACCCGTAGGTAAACTACCTTCTCAGCCCAATGCTGAGTCTCTGAAGATGACTCTAAAGTTGATCCTTCTTGAGTGCCTTGGTGAACATATCTGCTCCATTTTGCTCTGTTGGACAGTAGACCAATTCCACTCTCCCGTCCTCGATTAAATCATGCACATAATGATACTAAATCTCTATATATTTTGTGCGCACATGAAACACTGGATTTTTAGCAATGGCCATGCAACTTTGATTGTCGCACCTTAGCATAGTTGCCTCATCCTCTTGCACTCCCATGTGCCATAAGATCCTCCTCAGCCACACTACTTTACATGCAGTAAAACATGCTGCCTTGTACTCAGCCTCAGTAGAAGACAATGCCACTATTGGTGGTTGTATCTTACTGATCTAAGAGAAGATACTTGAACCTAATGAGAAACAATATCCAAAAACTAATTTCCTAGAAATAACATCTCCAACCCAATTTGAGTCACAATGACTGGCCAAGGAAGTGCCCGTACCATAACTGATGCCATAATCAAAAGTGCCCTTCACATACCTGAGCACCTACATCCCTGCATTCCAATGATTCTCCCAGGGCTTATTGGAGAACCTGCTCAAAATGCCAACAGCAAAACCAATGTCCGGATGGTGTTGCACAGATAGAAGATACTGCCGACCAACTTCCTGTACCTCCCGATGTCTGCTGGTGGTGAGGCAACCTATCGACACTCCGTAATGCCTTCCACATCAATTGTGAATATTGGTACCAAGTTTGGGTTATCTTTGAGGAATGCTTCCTCCTCGTCATCCTCCAGTCCATCCTCCATGTTCATAGTATCGGCCAACATTGGTCGGACCACATCTGCTAAGGGTGCTGCCACTCCCATTGTGACCCATAGCGTCTTCTCCATTTTTACATCTTAATATGTAAGCTAGGGATTACCATGTACTGTGTGAAATGATTCTTTCCCAAAGCTAACTCCATATTCTATCTAAAGTCATTCATAGCATTGATGAAATGGTGTGCATCTTCATATTTGAATCTTTTGTTTTGTAGCAAAGGTACAATGCTATCAAGAGTTAACCAAACTCGCATGTTTTTCAATATTTTTCCCCCTTTCCCCCTCATCCACAACAAGCACTATGTAACTTTCACCATACATCAAACTCATGAGCACGTTTGATCCTATCATTCTTTTTCTTTATAGAAGAAATTTTAGAGCCTTGACACCTCCAAAACATGGCTTACAAGGAACATTGCATGTTTTCTAGTTCTTTTCTCATCTTTTGTAATGTCTAGAGTGTAGTCCCATATTTGAAAGCACCTTTTCAATTCTTGCAATCATCCTCTCACTTTCTTGTTGGGGCTTTAAGTTACAATAGCATGAAGGGCACAAATGTATACTCTCTCAAGAGGAATTTCAAGAATCGGACTCCATGATGGAACTTTCCTCGGAAGATCACAATCTTGTGCCTTATTTTGATTGATCTCTACAAGCTCACAAGCCCATTGCTTTTGGTTCTTTTTACATGCCTATAATAATACTCTCTTTTGCATGCACAATGGACAAGGATGACTTGAATTTGCTCCATGTGCCACATTAAACATACATTTAATAGTCTTGAGGTTAGCAAAGCTAGATGTCATTCTATGCTATAGTTTCTGTAGCCCTCAACTTCAACTAGCGCACCATTGTTATGACCTTTGATCACACTTGGGATATTGGTTTGGTCAAAGAACCACTTCAAAATGAATGTGACTCCTTTGGCACCTGCAAAACCAACTCACATTCTATTTCAAAATATTCAAGAATTTTTCATCACCAAATCAAAATTCAAATTTCCATGGTATCTCAAATGCAGCTAGCTACAAAGAGCAAGAAAACAGGTGTAGAGCAATAATATGGCTTGAAATCTCATGATTGGCACAAGATGCTCCAAGTAAGTATTTTATGTGCATAATATCTTTTTCCTTTCAAATTTGTGAGTCAATTAGAAGCAAGTAATCAACCATTCCTCATGTGTTCAGTTCGTACTACCTACTAGCATTTCTCGTAGTCCATCGAAGGATGTGAAGGATTGTATTTACAAGATGGGCGAGCTTGTGAGGTACTTTACATGATACGAAATGTGATGCGTATCAATGCTCCATGCAAGGTGTTCATATTGCTAATATGGTGTACTTTTTCATTTCTAGGTATGTGAGCTCAAAGGAAATAGATCCCACCATGCTTGAGAATGCTCCAGTTATGTCAGTGGAGGTGGTTTGTTTAGTGGAGGAGACATTTCCACGTTCTATTCTCACAAGCCAACTCCATCTCACAGTCCATTTGGTGGATGAGATTGCTATATGCAGTACTATACATGCACGATGGTTGTTCTTCCTCGAGCGCTTCATGAAGACCTTGAAGGGTTTCGTGAGACAAAATGCAAGACCCGAAGGTAGCATGGTCGAGGGTTGGTTGGTACAAGAGTCACTTGTATATATTTATGAGTTTCTTATTGATGTGGATAGCTCTCTCCCATGACTATGGAGAGATGATGAAGACCTAAGGATGACCTCTATTGTGCCTCAAGGGAAAGGATGCAACAGAGTAATAGACATGAAGTTGCTTAATAATATCAACCTCTATTGCGTGCTTAATAGTGATGTGATGAAAAGATGGGTGACAAGATATGAGGATGCAAAGACAAGAAGACAAGAAGAAAGGGCCCTCTTTCGTATACACCACGGATCTCGTGCGCCATACCCTCAGTATCTAAGAGCACTTCCAAAGGATATTCATGTGGATTGGCTACTTGGCAAAATGGAGAAAGTAGAGAAAGATGAGGGGATGCATATCACAATGGAAGAATGGGAGTATGCTACGGGATGCATGAGCAAGGTCGGTATATAGAATGTTATGCATAAGTTAGGAGCTTTCAATAATTTAGATTGCTTATTTAATTGATTTTGTCTTGGTATAGTGCACTATGTTTGATGCTATATGGTGTGAGGGCAAGCATTTTCGAACACAATGGATTGATGATAAGAGAAACACACAAGATTGTGGCATCATTGCTAGCTTTGAGGGAGCCAATGGAGCCATGGATGATTATTGTGGCATAATCCAAGATATTATTAAGCTTGACTTTCGACACTTCTTTGTGTATGTTTTGGATGTAAAGTGGTTTAAGGACATGGTGGAAAGAGGCCCTAATGCAACACAAAGTTTTGGCAAAGTAAGAAGGACACACTAGTACTACTGCAACAATGTGAACAGGTACTATACACACATAAAAAAATACTCACTTTTAAATATTTGATACCTTCGATGCAAGGAAAATAACATGATTGTATTTGTGTTTGAATTAGGTTGTCTATCAACCAATGATGGATAATAATAGATGGTGGCATGTCATACCTATTATGCCACATTCCAAAGTGATGTATAGTACATTTACTAATATGGAGCGTATGGAGGATGATTATGGCCATGGAGGTGATGATGACCATGATACGAGAGAGGAGGATGATCATGAGATAGGAGATATAGATATTGAGGCCATTACCCGTGAGGACGAGCCTACTATTGGCGATGCTGATTTTGATGAGCACATGAGTAGCACAAGTAGTAGTGGGTTGAATGTATTTGTAGATCTAAACACTTGTTTGGATTTTGAAGTAGATAGTTTGGCAAGGGTTGATCTCATTGAGGATAAGATTGTGAACCGTAGCCCATCATTGAGATTGGCAAAACTATTTTACATATTGTCTCATTCTCCTCACCTCACTTAATTTTTCTATATGTGGGTTTGCAAAAAAGCACTGATGTTTTTGTTAAAATTATGTGCTTTGGTAATCATGGGCAATGTTTGGAAAGCAGTGATGTACATTTACCAGCCTATACCCAAATCTCACTTTCTGTATTCTCTATTTTGCATCTAAATATGCATCGAATTCTCAGTGTAGATGCACTAATAGACGTGCTAATACATGCACAAATAGACATGCTATTAGATGCAGTGTTAGATGCACCCGTATTTTCTCAGTGTAGATGCGCTAATAGACATGTTAATAAACGTGCAAATAGATGGACTGTTAGATGCGCCCGTAATTTCTCTATTCAAGCAATGCCTATAGACACGCCCGCTATTTTGCGCATCTATCAAGCACGTCTATAGTTGCTTTGTATTGTTGTGAACCAACCTCAATACCTCATAAGTGAGAATAATCCATATTATACCATTCCTCTTAACAAGGTGTTAAAGTGGGAGTCAATTATTATACTCACATTTATATTAGTACATTGCAAAAAGTACAACGATACTCATGATTAGTCTTCAATAAAGAGTTCAATTATATTTAACAATACTTGGAGAAAATCCATTGTAGAGTGCTTCTTGAAGTTGCCAACACCGTGTCTTCATGCCTTAGATTTTCTAATGCAAACCTGATGGAGAGGTATGCCTACTCACCTGCATCCATCCACAAACATAGCACATTAGAACATGTTTACTATGAATTGTGGGATTGCAGGCTTCAATGCCGGCACACAGTTCACTACAAGGCATAGGCCCTTTTCCGAAAAAAATACCGATGATTTTTACATTAAATTTTTTTTTTCACGGGCGCAAACGTTGTTATAAAAGTTGCTAAAAGGGTCGGAAAAGAACTGTCACTATAAATCATCGCTATATAGCGACACTGTGAAACGTCACTATATAGCGACACTGATAATCGTCGCTATATAGCGACACTAGTAAACGTTGCTATATAGCAACAATTAACAGAAGTTAAAAAAAAGCATTAGTGGGGCTAAACAACGCCATAGCAAGCCCTGTTTTGCTCCACTAATGCTTTTTTTTTTTTAATTACAAAAAAAGTTTTTTATTACAAAATTTCCCTTGCAAAAAGGGTGATACAAAATCGCTCAAATGAAATGATCAAGCAACAAAAGGATATACATGTCGAACATATACAACATTGTTTGTTACAAAATTACCCTTTTGAAAAGGGTGATACAAAATTGCTCAAACAAGCGGATATACAAAATGACATACATGGCGAAGTATATGCAAACTGCTACTACTACTACTACTACTCATTCGAATTGTCCTCCTCGTCCTCGTCCTCCTTGTCGTCTTGTTGGCCTATCCTTGGTCCTCTTGAGCTGCGTCTTCTCCCTGATCCTTGTCTTGTTGGCCTGTGATCCCTAGCCCTACTGATCACTCGCCTCCGATGATGGGATGGTGGAGCTTGCACCCTAAGAGTGAACCATATAAATTGAAAATTAGATTGGAACTTAAAGAATAAAACAATAATTTAAAAAGTGAGATTACAAGTAGGAGTAGACTTATACCATGCAAGCACCCACCTCAGCCCAATCGACCGTCGCTCCCATTGCCTCTTGCTCAATAAAGCACGGTTTTGTTCCTATGCGAAATACGCATCGCGTCTCTACATCTGTAGGAGGACGACCCAAGGCAGCTTGCTGTGGATCCAATTTATGAGAGTTAGAGTTAGATAAAGTGCATATAATATGTAGTAAAACAAATAGAACAATACATTAAATGAGAAGAAGTAAACTTACCACGGTTGCCTCGAATGCCAACTGTCCACCTGCACCAAAGTGTGAAGTACCTACAATGTGTAGCCGTCTCTTCGCAGCCCTCCTCTAACCCTCGAACATTTCGGGATGGTCCCTATTCTGCTTCTTGAAGAACTTCCAATCAGCTTTTTCTGCCCAGCTGGGTTTACCGAACCCCTTTGTGATGGAAGTATGCAAGGTTGATCTACGATGCTTCAAGACCAAACCCATGCACTCTCGCATATAATCCTCATTAAACTCCCAATTTGATGGGTTAGGGTATTTCTGCTTTAATTCATCGATGACCGCCTGCTTCTTTTGGTCATCTTGATATCGCCAATCAGTAGCAATGCCACTTTGGAAGTGATGGCTCATCAACCTCCTCACGATGGCCATCAATGCTTTGCCCTTTCTATCTTCTATTATCTCTCCGGCAGCTGTGATTTGATAGGAGAGGTCCTCCTCTAGGTAAGGAGGACTGATGGTAGCGGCAGAGTCAGAGTGAGTGGAAGCTATGCAAGTGCTTCCGGAGCAAGGAGTAGCAGTGGGAGTAGGAGAGGGCAAGGGACCTGACTGATACTATGTCTCTGGACCAAGTGGAGACCTATAGGGATGTGAGTGTGCTAACTCATCTACATCTCTTGAGTCAGAACAACATAAGCGGCCCCTCCTACTCTTCCTTCCCTTACAAGAGGCACGCGCAAGTGATGACCCCTCGGTCGAAGGGGCACGAGGAGATGGCTGGGCAGTAGGTCCTCCCGTTGGTGTAGGGGACTCGGGAATTGCTGAGGTCCTCTGAGATAACAGAGAGAAGAATCTCACTGCCTCCTCATCAGTCATCTGTGCTACAAACTCATCGGGACTCTCGACAAAGCCATGCGTGGCTAGCAAAGGAGTTTCCCGAGGGGTAGTCGTAGTGCTACGTCCGAGAGGAGTCGGACCAGGGGTAGTCGCAGTGCTAGGTTCGAGAGGAGTCAAACCAGGGGTAGCTCCCCAGGAATCAAAGTCCTCTAGAGCATATAGATCATGATGTCTCCTCCTGCGAGGCTGTCCGTACTCGTCGGACGTGCGACGTGATCCCATGTCTAACATATACACAAACACAAAAATAAAAAACAAAAAACAAACATAAGCATAGGAAAAGAGGAAGAAGAGAGAAAGGAAAAGAGATTGGAAGAGCATGAGCATAAGAGCATGAGCATGAAAGAGGGAAAAGAGGAGGGGAAAGAGGAGAAGAGAGAAGAAGAGGGCAAGGAAAGAGAGATTGGAAAAGGGGAAAGAGGGAAAGAAAGAGAGAAGAAGAGGAAAAGGAAAGAGGGAAAAAGAGATATATGCTCATGCTTATGCATGAGCATATGTCTCCTTCTTTTATGCTCATGCTTATGCTTATGCTTATGCATGAGCATAAGCACATGAGCATGAAAGAGGGAAAAGAGGGGGGGAAAGAGGAGAAGAGAGAAGAAGAGGGAAAGGAAAGAGATATTGGAAAAGGGGAAAGAGGGAAAGAAAGAGAGAAGAAGAGGAAAAGGAAAGAGGGAAAAAGAGACATATGCTCATGCTTATGCATGAGCATATGTCTCCTTCTATTATGCTCATGCTTATGCTTATGCGTATGCATGAGCATAAGAGCATGAGCATGAAAGAGGGAAAAGAGAGGGGGAAAGAGGAGAAGAGAGAAGAAGAGGGAAAGGAAAGAGAGATTGGAAAAGGGGAAAGAGGGAAAGCAAGAGAGAAGAAGAGGGAAAGGAAAGAGGGAAAAAGAGACATATGCTCATGCTTGTGCATGAGCATATGTCTCCTTCTCTTATGCTCATGCATAAGCATAAGCATGAGCATATGTCTCCTTCTCTTATGCTTATGCTTATGCTTATGCATAAGAGGAGTCTTATGCATAAGCATAAGCATATGCTCATGCTTATGCATGAGCATAAGAGCATCAGCATGAAAGAGGGAAAAGAGGAGGGGAAAGAGGAGAAGAGAGAAAAAGAGGGAAAGGAAAGAGAGATTGGAAAAGGGAAAAGAGGGAAAGAAAGAGAGAAGAAGAGGAAAATGAAAGAGGGAAAAAGAGACATATGCTCATGCTTGTGCATGAGCATGTGTCTCCTTCTCTTATGCTTATGCTTATGCTTATGCATAAGAGGAGTCTTATGCATAAGCATAAGCATATGCTCATGCTTATGCATGAGCATAAGAGCATGAGCATGAAAGAGGGAAAGGAGGAGGGGAATGAGGAGAAGAGAGAAGAAGAGGGAAAGGAAAGAGAGATTGGAAAAGGGAAAAGAGGGAAAGAAAGAGAGAAGAAGAGGAAAATGAAAGAGGGAAAAAGAGACATATTCTCATGCTTGTGCATGAGCATATGTCTCCTTCTCTTATGCTCATGCATAAGCATAAGCATGAGCATATGTCTCCTTCTCTTATGCTTATGCATAAGATGAGTCTTATGCATAAGCATAAGCATATGCTCATGCTTATGCATGAGCATAAGAGCATGAGCATGAAAGAGGGAAAAGAGGAGGGGAAAGAGGAGAAGAGAGAAGAAGAGGGAAAGGAAAGAGAGATTGGAAAAGGGGAAAGAGGGAAAGAAAGAGAGAAGAAGAGGAAAATGAAAGAGGGAAAAAGAGACATATGCTCATGCTTGTGCATGAGCATATGTCTCCTTCTCTTCTGCTCATGCATAATTATAAGCATGAGCATATGTCTCCTTCTCTTATGCTTATGCATAAGAGGAGTCTTATGCATAAGCATATGCTCATGCTTATGCATGAGCATAAGAGCATGAGCGTGAAAGAGGGAAAAGAGGAGGGGAAAGAGGAGAAGAGAGAAGAAGAGGGAAAGGAAAGAGAGATTGGAAAAGGGGGAAGAGGAAAAGAAAGAGAGAAGAAGAGGAAAAGGAAAGAGGGAAAAAGAGACATATGCTCATGCTTATGCATGAGCATACATGTCTCCTTTTATGCTCATGCTTATGCTTATGCTTATGCATGAGCATAAGAGCATGAGCATGAAAGATGGAAAAGAGGGGGGGAAAGAGGAGAAGAAGAGGGAAATGAAAGAGAAAAAAAGAGGGGGAAAGAGATTGAAAGATTGAAGGAGAAGGAGAAGGAGAGGAGGGAAAGAAGAGGAGAGAAGAGGGAAAGAAGAGGGAAGAGAGGGGAAGAGAGGGTTCCTATGCCCATGACTCTTTCCAGCCACATAATGCTTAAATTTCTCCTTGCAGAACACCAAAGACAAGGCATGCTTGTCAGCCTCAGTGTAGCACCGTTCAGTTTTGAGCAATTGTCGAGAAGCAAGTCGAATGGGATACATGAACCGATCCTCCCCTTGCTAGAGACTCGCTGGAGAAGAATACCCGCCAAAGTCTGCTCACCAAACCCAAGATTGATATAGAAAGTTTTTGACCAATCAAGATTGCGTAGAATGGGTTCTGAAGCCAGAGCACTCTTGATTTTTACAAATCCATGACCACAATCCTCATCCCAAGAGAAATCAACCCCATCTTTTAATAGTGTAGTCATGGGTCGCATCAAAGTAGCATATTGATCAATGAAGCGGTGATAGTATCTTACTAGATTGATAAATGAGCGTACTTGACTTTTGGTTGTTGGCAAGGAGAGATTGAGGATAGCTTCTACCTTCTCGGGGTCAAGCTTGACGCCCTAGGATGAGACAATATGTCCCAGTAACCTCCCTTGAGTGGCTCTAGTGGTGAATTTATTAGGGCTAAGGCTACCATTTGTATCATTGACCCTTTGGAAGGCCAACCTAACCTTCATGACGTGCTCCTTCCATGCCGAGAATATACAAAAATCATCTAAAAACACCTCCAAGAAATCCCCCAAATAAGGAGCAAACACCATCTGCATAAATCTTCAAAAGGTAGTAGGAGCATTGGTGAGGCCAAATGGCATTACTTTGAATGCAAACATCCCCCAAGGTGTGGCAAATGTGGTTTTAAGCACATCTGCCTCGGCAATTCTAATTTGATAAAACCCAGAGTAACCATCACAGAAAGTATACATCTCATGACCACTTACCTTCTCAAGAATGAAGTCTTGAAAGGGCAGAGGATGATGGTCCCCCTTGGTGGCTGCATTGAGTTTCTTATAATCGATGTAGACCCACTACTTGTTTTTCTTTGGGGTGACTACCACTGGTGAAACCCATTCTGTATTGTGGACCGGAACAATAAACCTAGCTTCTACAAGCTTCCGTAACTCTGAGCGCAAAGCGTCGGTTATTAGGGGCCCTAATCTCCCATACTTTTGAGCCACTGGCTTAGCATTTGGCTTCAGCTCTATCTTGTGTTCTATGGCAGTCACATGTCAAAGGTGGTGGTAGCTAGTTTTTGCAAAGAGGTCAGGGAAACCTTTGAACATTTCTAGGAACTCATCTTTCTCACTCGAAGTGAGATCTGGGGAAATCATAGATTCAAGCTGTTGAGGACTAGCTGTTACCTTTTTCGTGAGTGGTGGGGTCGGAGATACCCCCATCATGTAAACTTCTTCCTCTGAGAACTCCTCCCCCCCGTCTGAATCTCCCATTGATTCAGACACCAAGGATGAGAGAGTATCACTGTCTTGCTCCTCTTCTTCTTCTAGTTCAGTGGCACCTGGTTGCACTAGGATCTTCTCCTTTGAAGCACCAAAAGACATGTGTCCTATCTTCCAATAGCTGGCTGCATCACTCTTTCTCAACCACACTATCCCGAGTATGGCTGGGTAACTCCTGCTTGTATCTTCAATGTCCACTACATAGAAATTGATGGTGGTGGTCAACCCATTGACAGTGATAGGCAAATCCTCAATGACTCCCAGGGTGGCGAGTCATCAACCATCTGCTACCTTGATTCAAGTGGAGAAATGTCTTGTGCATTTCAAATTCAACTTTTTCATGATACGAGGCACCATGATATTACATGCAACTCCCCCATCAACACACACACTTTTGATACGGCAATTATCTATTATGACATCTACTGTGTGTGGGTGCCGATCAATTTCTTCAGAGATAGAAGAAATCTCTCGTACCTTTCCCTTTTTCTTACTCCTCCTTATTGAGAGCCAGTGCTGAGCTCACGTCTCACCTTAGGGCTTAATGCTATTAGTTGAGGAAGCGTGATGCTCAAAAACCAATGAGCAAGATCCTAAACGACCGAATAGTCTTCTTGCCTTGAGCTGATAGGAAAATTGGAGGGCGACCATTTACTCCTATGAGATCTTTTAGTCTTTTTTGTTGGTGGGTCTGCCATCTCAACATCTGAGGGCTCTGAGAAGGACACCTTCTTTTTGGGGTGGCCCGGTCCATGGTTTTGAGAGGGGTCCAAGGTGGTACGACTTCTCTTCCCGAGGTCAAGGACCTCTACGTCAGAGTCCTCACTGCCTGATTCACTTAGAAGATTCACCCTTGGAATAATGGGACATTCGGTGTGATAATGACCCTTTTGGTGGCACTCATAGCATACAACATTAGCACTTCTCTTGGAGGGTGATTGGCTTGATTTCTAATGCCCACCATATCAAGCCAAAGATCATTCAAGGCCTTGGCTAGGTCATTGAATCGGGGTTCTTTAGCAGGCAGGGCCAGGGGAGTAGGAAGGAGGGGGGGTCATGGGTGAGGATGGGAAAATCTTCCAGGAGGTGGGTGAGGATATACACCTTGTTGAGGGTAAGCATCTAAGGGAGGACCATACATTTGAGGTGGAGGCAATGGATACATCCCTGATGGAGGGTGGGGGTATGCCCCTGAGTTGGACCCCCCAAGTTGTTGTTGCAAGAATTGAGGGGGTTGCGGAGGGACAACCGTCTTCTTTGAATCGTGTTTAGATTGAACTTTATCAAATTTTTGAGCAATCTATTGTGCTCGCACCATGGTCTCTGGATTCTCCCATTTAAGCTTGAGGCAGAATTCATCACTTGCTCCTGCTACAAGGCAGCCCAGCACATGATGAGTCATTCCAGCTCAAAATCTAGCAATTTCCTCCTGTGTGGCAATTAAATGGTCCAGGAGCATGACCACTCGATCCACATATCGATGTGCCATATCACCTTTTGATTGCTTCAAGTTTGCCACCTACAAGTACACATTCTCCGGCTTCTCTTCTTTACCAAAATACTCAATAAACCCTCTAGAAATGTGGGATGAACCAACAACGATCTATCTTCAATAAGAAAGTTGAGAGAAACACAATGGCGCTTGAAGGCCATAAGATACTCATTTGGATTTTCTTCAACCCGACCACAGAACACAGGAATGTCAACCATGCTTGGAAAATGGAAAAGAGAGAGGCGAAATGAGGCTTATCAATTGGCAAATGATGGAAAGAGGTAGCTTGAACTGAAAATCAAGTGAAGATACATCCACAAAGCACACATAGGTAGGGTAGGGTATGACTGGTGTATTGTGAAATGCTATACGAGAAGAATCTTTAGCATAGAATAGATCATAGACAATCTTAAAAGCACCAACCCTTATTGGTCGAGGCATGATATTGCATCCATCTTTACAGGCAAGGGCTAGAGACACAGCGTTGCATGAGGTTGTTCATCAAGGCAAACAAGAATGCCATGACAAATGTCAACAGTTGGAGAGCTTGCACATCACCTTCAGCTTCTTCCAGTTCTTGTAGTCGCTGTTAGCCCTCTCTACTCTGAAGACTAACTCGAAACGCACTACTGCGACAGATTTACATGCGTAATCGTACTTCAGAACTGCGTATGAAAATTCATAGAGTAGAACAGTGATCGACAGAATCATTCATGATAAAACAATAAGGTAGATGCAATAGAATCTCTGTATTACATTTCTCCGAGCAGTACAACACCGTACTCTCTGATACATAGCACTGATCCTTGCTCCGATCCTCATCAATGAGCCTCAATGAGCCCCAATGAGCCCCCTGAATGATCGCTCTCTTCTCTCTTATCTAACCGGCACATATAACTCCTTCACGGTTGCCGTGACGGTTGCCGTGCCTATTCAGTTCTCCGCCTAGTCCTAGAACTTCCGTCTTTTCATATCTCACTATAAACTAGATACAACGTATTAATGATAATGATCTAAGGACTCCCCCCCTAGTTCCTCTTTGCTGTTGCTGCTTTTGCCCTTAACACTTGGCACTCCCGGTGAATCGGATTCCGGATCCGCATCCGAACCCACCGGTTCTCCGCTACGGTTCATCCTCGACGTCGCCACCGTCATCGTCCGCCACCGCCGCTGCCGCTGCCGCCGAAACTGCTGGAGCCGCCGGCGTCGGTACTTGTACTGCCGGAGCCGCTTGCGCCGGTCGAAGTAAAGGTAGCTGCTGCGGGTTGAGAGCATGGGCATCCACAAAAATTTGGAGCTGTCCATAGAAAGGTGGTGCCGCCGCCCCCGCCTGCTGAGCTACTGCCGCCATCCGATGAATATAGCGGCATGCTGTCCGCAGGTCGACCAACAGAGCTGCTCTCTCAACATGACTCGTTCTCCGCAGCTGTTGTAGCTCCTCTTCATGCAGTCGGGTCTTCTCAGATAGAGCGAGTTCGAGATCGGTTACCCGCATAGTGCGATCTGCTTTCTTCGCCACATCATCCAGTCGTTTCATTACCCGCCCCAATTCCTTGGTTTGGGCACCTGTTGATTGTTCTGCCGTAGTAGCTCTGATCTTCAGCAGATCTGCCATGAGGCTCTTCACCTCAACTTCATGTTGATGGTGCTCTTCTTTCCGGGTGAGCTTGAGTGCCAACAACTGAGATCTGGCATCGTCACACTGTTGTTGCACCACCGCGACGTGTTCTTTCAGCTGCAAAAAGTGCCTTGCGTCAAAGGATTCCCCGTCCGCTGGCTCCGGAAAAGCTGCCACAAAAGCGGCTGCTGCGTCCGCTTGGGGTCGTGGCTTCATTGCGGGAACCTGTGCGATCTCGGGTCTTTTTCCTCTGGCCTTCGCTCTTCGGAGGGCTTCTTCCAGTTCAGCGATCCGTTTGACATAGCCTTCGGAAGAATCCACCGGTCTCGCCGCTGTCTGCTTCCCGAGAGTATTTGCCGATGTAGAACTTCCACCCTCCGGTTGTGCTACAGTTTCCGTCACCGGTACTGGTGGTAAAAATGCTGTTCCTGCGCCCCCTCCCGCCGGATCATCCTCATCCCTCCAGGCCAACCGTCGATCGAGAGGCCTGCAAGCCCGCTCCAGCTCTACTCGCAATTGACGTTGATGATCAAGAAAAATACCCTGCATCTCTGCGACGAAGGCTTCCGATAAATCCAACAAAAGTGCCTCGTCCAGCATGCGTGTAGAGCTAGAGGGTTGCCGGTACGCCATCACTTCCGCTTCCAACAACTGCACCCTAGCGGTCGCAGTTGTAGCCTTCTCCGTCAATTGTTCCGTCAGCCGCAGGTGTTCTTGAGTGTGGGCGACAATCGCCGTCCTTGCTTCCTCCATATCCTGCTGTCGCCGTGCATCCATCTGTTGGAATTGTAACAACTGCTCCTGCAGCTGTTGATTGCGTTCGAGCAGCCTGGCATTTTCCTGGCGCAACCTCGCCTCATTCTCCTCCAGCTGCCCCTTCTGAAAACATTGGAGCAAGCGCTCCGCCAACCGTCGTGCCGTGACCAGATCATAGGTCTCCACCGGCGGAGATAGCTGCAGCTCACCACTCCCCTTTGGGACTACACGGGTTTCCTCCTGACATGCCTGTCTCCCCGAACTGTCCTCCCGAGTGTGGACTGAGCTTTCCCCTGGCAAGGCCTCCGCTTCCGGGCGGGTTTTCTTCAACATTGCTCCGTCCGGCACAAGAGCCAACTTTCTTTTCAATAACTGGCCATGCGGCTCGATGTTGCTGAGACCGCGGGCCTACTCCTCTGGCTGCCCTGTGGAACTTCTGCCGGAACCACCACCGCAGGTACTACCGCCGTAACCTCCACCGCAGGTACTACCGGAGTCACCTGGTTCCTTGGCATCAGAGCTCCCTCCGTTGTTGATCTTGCTGGTTCCACCTCCTTGGACTCCTTGTCCGAAGCATCGTCTGTGGACTCCTCCACCTCCACATACGACCCTGGGACTACCGGTTCCGCATCTGGTCCGAACAAAAGAAATAAGACTTGCCCCATCCGGGATGTTGCCGTTGGCTTCAAGAGCTTCTTGGCCACCTCCAGAATTCTGTCCGCCATCAGCTTCGCCCAGGGAACCGGTTTCCCTTGCTCCGCCCTCTGGAAATAGGTAAACTGGGTCTGTCCCAGTAGCTCTGCTTTCACCTTCTGCCAGAGTGCCTCCGCAATAAACTTGTAGCATGTCTTCTTCGAAGCATCCAGCTTCTTCATGTTGTACTCCCCCTTGCAACCTGCGCCGAGAGCTACCTCCATGGCACTGCTGGTAAGCTTCGTGACTTTGCATGGACCATCCACCGGCAAGTGCAACCGGGCCGCTACCAGCTCCTTGCACAAGGTGAAAGTCTTTCCATACACCACGACCTTGCGCCCGCGTGCAAGCTGTGCCAAGATATCTTGCGCCAATGGATGAACTGGTGTCGTAGCCCATGGCAAACCCGCGAACTCCACCAGACGAGCTCGTGTCAGCCAAGACTGCACAGCCTCATCCCCAACAGGTAACGGATTGATCAGATGGAAGACCACCATAGCGGCGAGAAGCTGGGATGCGAGGGAGAAGAGTTCTGGAAAACAAAGAGTTGGAAATAAGCCCCCTTTTGCTTCCAAATTGCCTTTTGGATGCCCTGGTGAACTCCTTGTTTGCATGCAACGATCAAGTGTCCCATCATCTTGATAAAAGCCGCACTTCGAAGATTCAGTAGATTGCATGGCGGCGTCCTCGCTCCGCAACACGAAGCTTTGCTCCCACCGTTTCTCGGAATAAAGTGAGTGATACCACACGTGCGTACTAATAGCCCCCATCATCGGTTTCTCCACCGAAATGGCTATAAATGCAGTTGAAATGATCATCACAGGTGGTATCTCCGGAAATGGGTAAGGTGGCATGGGCCCTGTATATGGTCGGAGACGAAATCCATTTACCGGCTTCTGCAACAGCTCCCCCTATAGTGTTCCTAATCGGAACGTGCCGTCACCATAACGCTCCACCACCCAATACGGACCTCCCCACCGTAACTTCAGCTTACCCGGATGCGGACCCATCCGAGTGTTAAACAATATCACGGCATCTCTCCGTTTGAAGGTCTTCTTCTTTGAATGACGGTCCACCCAGACCTTTCGTCTGTCCTGGACTACCTGTGCAAGATACGCACTGTTGAACCGCTCCTCACCCAGCCGATCCAGCTGTTCAATCCTCCGGTCTACGGACTCGTCCCAGCCCAATTTCTCTGCCGCTGCAATCCGCAGACTCGGTACTAGGAATTCCATGGGGACCACTGCTTCAACTCCATAAACCAACTTGAATGGCGTGAACCCCGTCGCAACCTTATAGGAAGTCCGGAACGCCCATAATGCGGAGTAAAGTTTTTCATCCCAATCTGTCCGATTTTCATTGACCAGCTTTTTCAGAATGACTAGCAACACCTTATTCGAGGACTCCGCCTATCCGTTTGCCTGAGGGTAATACACTGTGGACTTCTTATGAATGATTAGGTGCCGGGTAACCAGTTCCCGTAACACCGCATTAAGGAAATGCCCACCTTGATTCGTGACGAGCTCAACCGGACATCCGTACCGTGTCATAATGGCTTCATAAAGGAATCTGGCCACAGCCTTTGCCGAATTATCCTTCAGTGCTCTGGCCTCCACCCATTTGGTACAGTAATCCGTCGCCACCAGGATATACCGGTTACCTGTCCTCCGCGCCGGCGGCGAAAACGGACCTACAAAGTCCAGCCCCCACTTCATGAACGGTTCGAGGGCCAGTATGGGATTATGCGACATCCGGTCCCGACCTGATGGCTGGCCCAACCTCTGGCACACATCGCATCTTTTGACGAACCTATGCGCATCCCCCATTAATGTTGGCCACCACAGACCTCCTTGGAGTACCTTCCGTCCGGTTACTTCTCCTGCGAAGTGTCCACCGCTGATTCCTTGGTGAGCCTCTTCCAGGATGACCTCCTGCTCATGTGGGTACACACACCGTCGCAACACACCATCTAGCCCCTGCTTATACAATTGGTCAGCAATGATCCGGAAGTCTCTTCTCTTGAGCGCGAGCCGTTTCCGCTGGTCTCGCGACATTCCGTCGCGCATCTGGCCCGTGTCGACAAAGTGAAACATGTCGTCGTACCACGTCTTTGGAGCTGCCGGTACCACCGCCTCCAGTTCAAACAGCTGGGCATCCGGAAAATCGTCTTCCACACCCATCGGGTCTTCGCCAGATTCCAACCGCGAAAGGTAATCCGCTACGGCATGTGTACTTCCTGGTCGATGGACCACCGTGAAGTCGAACTCCTGTAAAAGCAGCATCCACCGGGCCAACTTTCCAGTGAGCTCGGGCTTGTGTACCAAATACAACAAGGCGGAATGATCCACATGAAACGTGAACCGATTCCCCAACAGGTAGTGACGAAACTTTGTTACGGAATAAATCATCCCCAATGCTTCCCGCTCCGTCGTAGAGTAATTTCGTTCTGCTTTTGACAACCTGCGACTTGCATAATACACCGGTCGGAACCACTTGCTTGTCGCTTCCTGCATGAGGACACTACCAATAGCCACGTCCGAGGCATCCACGAAGACATGAAACATCTTCGTCCAATCTGGCGGCTGAACCACCGGTGCTGTCGCCAACATCAGTTTGAGCCGTCGAAAAGCTAAGTCACAAGCAGGAGACCAGACTACCGGTACTTTGTTGAGTTGGTCATACAGTGGTGTCGCCACATCCGCCAGATACCGCAGCATTCGGCTGTGCCATTTAACCTGCCCTAGGAATCTCCCGAGCTGCTTACCGTTGCCAGGAACCTTTGCCTGCCGAATCGCTTCGACCTTCGCTGGATCTACCACAATGCCTTCCGCCGAGATAATGCAACCCAGCAGCATACCGCTGCCCACGGCGAAGGCACATTTCATAGGGTTCAGACACAACCGTGCCTCCCTACACCGGGTTAAGCATTTCTTCAGATGCTCAAGGTGCTGCTCGCGACTCCCAAAAACACTGAAATCGTCCAGAAATACCTGCATAAAGATTAGTAAATAATCATGAAATATTTCTTGGACCATGCGTTGAAATGTTGCCGGAGCATTCTTTAGCCCAAATGCCATCACCAGGAAAACAAATGCTCCCCACTCCGTGATGAAGGCTGTTTTCTCTCGATCTTCTGGTGCCATCTGCACCTGGTTATACCCACTGAAGCCATCCAGAAAAGAATACATCTCGTGACCTGCCACTGTATCCAGCATAGTATCATTAAACGGCAAGGGAAACAGATCCGTGATTGTCGCCGCGTTAAGCTTTCTGTAGTCAACACAGACCCACAACTTCAAATTCTTTTTCGGAACAATCACTATTGGCGAAAGCCACGTTGCACGGTCAACCGGATAGATAAACCCGACCTTTAGCAACCTGTCCAGCTCCTCCTTCACCCTCTGGGCATAGTTCGGGTTCATTCTATACCGTTGTTGCCGAACCGGTATCGCATCCTTCTGCAGATTGATCCTGTGCTGATAGAATTTGGGATCGATGCCGAGCAAATCTGTGTAGTCCCAGGCGAACACGTCTTTGAAGGATTTCAGCAATGTCTCCAATTTTCCCCGAAATCCTTTATCGAGCTTCGCACTGACACGGACGTTCTTTGGCTCCTCCTCCGTCCCGAGGTTAAGATCCAGCAGCTCGTCTTCTTTGACCCTCCGCGAGCGACGGAGTTCCTGCTCGAAAACTCTTTCCGCCTCCGCCACTCCCGCTTCGTCCGGCATGTCTCCTGTGCCTTCCGGTAGACTCCCTTCGACTGGTTCTTTCGTGGAACTGGATGACTCCTGCGTAGCCGAGGGAATCTGATGCTGATATTGCTTTAAAACGGCAACCACATCGACCTCGAACAAGCTTACCAGCTCCGTATTCCTACTGAAGTAGTCATCCTCCTCTTCGACCCCCATTCCGTCCATCATATGGATACCTTCCGCCATCGTCGGTCGGAATGGTGTCCTCAGCCCTTGTTTGGTATGTACCGAGAGCTTCAGCTTCTTTTTTCCTTTTCGAATGGTGATGCGGTCGGATTGCCAGTCTTGTTTCACACGGGCCTGCCGCAACCACGGTCTTCCGAGCAATAACGGGTATGACCCGCTAATATCCTCCATCCGGAGAATCACCGCAGCGATTTCGAATTTCACGCCACAAACCTCCATTTTCAATCCACGGAGCAATCCTAACGGCTGCACTCTCCGTTGGTCTGCCATCCGAACGGCGAAGGGTGCTGATTCCCATTTTGTGATACCCAATGGCACCAGCATTTGTTCGGATAGGATGTTGACCCCAGACCCTCCGTCCAGCAACACCCCTCCCACACGGCTGTTCTCCAGTGTTACGGAAATTACCGGGACTGCTTCATCAAAAACAGGAGGCTGTACTTCCGCTTCAGGCTTTGCAGATCCGTCTGACGACACTTCCATTGTTACCGCTTCCATCTCCGACTCCATCGCCCTGACTGGTTCCGTCAATTGTTTGATGAGAGAACTCCGGAAATTGGGTACCAATGCTAACAATTGCTCCATTGTCATGTGTATTTGCTGTTTCCGCAAATCCTGCCATAAATCATATGGTTCAACACCCTCCTCGCCGGTCATCAGGCTGTCCTTCTAACTGGTAGGTAGACAAGTCGCTTCTGGCTGCTCTCCTTGCAGGCGCCTTGCCACCTTCGCACCATTCTCCGTCACCGAGACTGCCTTTTCCGCGCTCGGCCTAGGTAACACCGTTGGGGTTTTCTGGACCCATTCACCGACCGTCGACCGCACCTTTTGTTGTGCCTGCCAGTCCAACGCCGTAGGTCTCCCCTTCTCTTGCTGGGCCTTGTATTCCCGCACCTTTTCTTGGGATCGTGTGACCACGAGCACATCTCCGCTCGCACTTCCTCCCACTTTGCCTTCAACAGGGACACCCGCCGGTACTTCCGGTACTTCTTCGGACTTCGGACTAGGCTCCTTGCTATCCTGTTGCTGACTGGCATCATCGCATTCGATAATCAGAACCGCATTCACTGCTGGTGCGGACTTGCCATCGCCGGATCCCCGGGTTGCTTCCCTTTCCGCCTTGTGGCGCTTGAATAATTCGCAATCTACCTTTCGATGTCCGGGTTGATTGCAATAAAAACATAGGAACGTCCGTTCCCCTGCTGGTTCATCTGCACCTGTTCCAGCCGTTCTCGGCTGCCAAGGTCTTTTCGCCGGTGCGGCTGGTACCGCGGCTGGTGCTGCGGCTGGTGCCGCAACTACCGCCGCCACCGCTGGTGTCGGGGCTATTCGTGCGTTATAGCGGCAGATCTCCGTGGTATGCGTCGCTGTTTGGCAAATCACACACCACCGCTCATTCAAACCGCATTCCTCTGCTAAGTGTCCTGCATTCCGGCACCGATTACACCAAGTATCCTTGCGAACTTTTGAAGAGGACCCTATTCCACTATCCCGGCTTTTGGCTCCGGCAGCAGATCCTTCCGGAAATGACTTCCCTGCCGTTTTTCCAGCCTTCCGCCTCATGGAACGTTTGTCCTCCTCCTCATCCGACTGATCCGACTCCTCCTCATTATCGGTATCGGAGTCTCCCTCAGCCTCCTCATACTTCACTTTTCCTTTCCTTCCCTTGGAAGTAAACAGAACTTGTTCCGCCCTCACCGCTGCTTGGACGACTTCTTCCAATGAAAGAGCTTCCAGATCCAACGATGCCAGGGACCTTTTCAATCCTTTATTCAGCCCCTCCATGAAGTAAGCATTTTGGATGGGGACTGCCGGGGTAGTTGCTGCATCGAGGCGGCGGATCAACGACCGAAACCTGGCCGCATACGCCTCCACTTCTTGGTTCTTCTGTTCCAGTTTCCCCAGTTTGGCCAGGACATGAACACGGGTCTTGTCCTCCCGAAACCGGAGCAAAAAGGCATCCCGCAGTAGATCAAACGTGGCGAAATGGGTAGCTCCATATTGCGCGATCCATACTGCCGCCTGCTTCTGCAGTGTCGGGATGAAAGTCGCCATCTTCATAAGATCTGTCGCCTGCACTGGTGGAGCCGTATTCACCATCCATGCCATCTCAAATGACAGTATATGTGCATCCGCATCCTCCTTATCCCGTCCCGAAAACTTGGGGTACTTCACCGTCATCCTGGGTACCAGTGGTGGAATAGCCGCGCTACTTACCGCCGGAACTCCACCCCCGCCTCCGCCTCCACCGCCTCCACCTCCCCTACCGGGATCTGGTGACGGACCTGGGGCTCCGCTTCCTGCAGGCACACCACCCCCCCGTCTCCTGGGACTCGGTGGTGGGGAATTCCGCAACGGTGACGCTTCGTCTTCCGGAGGAGTACTTGTTAAATCGAACGGGCTACTGCGTCCGGAGGATTCGCCTTCCTCCTGAACACCGGAAACGACTGGACCTTCCTCTCCTGGGATCAGCGGAGGTGTGTCAGAGCGGCTACTACTCTCACTATCCGTGAAGAAGCCGAAGAGAAGATCACGTTGAGCCACATATCTGTCATGCCGTTCCTCGCGGGTTGTACGTGCCGATACTGGAGTTGCAGGCTCCCGAGGCCGTGCCGGAGAGCGCGATGTTCCCCCTGGCTCACTCCCAGCGTCATTCATGCGCTAGTCCACGCACCGAGGAATCAAAGTATTACAGATGGGGAGCATCCAACCTCTCCGGGGTATCCACCGCGACGAACATGGAAATCTTCCGTGGTCGCCAAAGTGTTAGCCCTCTCTACTCTGAAGACTAACTCGAAACGCACTACTGCGACAGATTTACATGCGTAATCGTACTTCAGAACTGCGTATGAAAATTCATAGAGTAGAACAGTGATCGACAGAATCATTCATGATAAAACAATAAGGTAGATGCAATAGAATCTCTGTATTACATTTCTCCGAGCAGTACAACACCGTACTCTCTGATACATAGCACTGATCCTTGCTCCGATCCTCATCAATGAGCCTCAATGAGCCCCAATGAGCCCCCTGAATGATCGCTCTCTTCTCTCTTATCTAACCGGCACATATAACTCCTTCACGGTTGCCGTGACGGTTGCCGTGCCTATTCAGTTCTCCGCCTAGTCCTAGAACTTCCGTCTTTTCATATCTCACTATAAACTAGATACAACGTATTAATGATAATGATCTAAGGACTAATGATCTAAGGACTCCCCCCCTAGTTCCTCTTTGCTGTTGCTGCTTTTGCCCTTAACAGTCGCCATGCTATTTCTTCAAGGGGTGTGCGATTTGGCATCCTTATTTTGAGCAATGTCCTTAAGGACCTTTCTGATGATGTTTCGAAGTCGGAAAACTCGTATCAAATATGCACAACACTTAGTTTCATGATGACCACAACCTTTGCATTCTTTACAAATGATTACCCTCATTTGTGGCTTGTGGCTTTCTTGGGGCGGTGCTTCCACTCGTTTCATGCATGATTGAAGTACAAGCTTAACGTGCCAAGAAATCAACAACTAAATTTTGAGCTCGAGGGATATGCTGAATTTTTACCTCTTCAAATTGTTTGCAAAGTTCCAATGCTTGTTGATGTCGTGGAACCAAGCCTTCCCTCCGCACCTTCCACCTTCCACTAACTTGTTCACACACGAGTTGAGAATCTCCTCGCACCTCAAGTTGCTTGGTGTATGTTCTTGTGCCTTTTGTAGCCCAAAAGTGAGTGCCAAGTACTCAGCTTAGTTGCAAGTACTTGTAGGTGTAGACTTGCTATAACAATACACCTCACCCCCCGGTGAAGTCAGCTTCACACCCACACCAGCAGCCTTGGTCGAACATTTGTATGCTCCATCAAATTGAAGGATCCAAGATGTCATTATACCAAGACTAAAGTCCGAACATCCCAGGTTTCTCGGTAGTCCAAGATAGGTAGAAGGAGAGGGTGGGGAGAATTCAATACTTGAGCAAGATGTTCAGCACTAAACAAACTTACTATCATTTGTTGATAGTTTATCTTTCGACCAAAAAGAATTACAACATGAAGCTCAAAATGTGGCGCAAAGGGTTGATTAGGTACAAAGGGATTCCTTGGTCAAAACATCACCGACCATAGCCAAGCCATAGAAACCTTTGTAGTGAGGTCGAGAAGAAATCATTCAAGACGAGCTTATCCGCAAGAATTAATAAGCAGATGCGCCAAATCTCACCCCAAGCTTGTGGATCATCCCACCCTTGAAAGAATGTCACTCTTTTAATTACCTCTGATGTAGCAAGTAGCTCGATCATTGCACAATGAGTAGAATTGGAATCAAAGGCCTCCCAGTATATCACTAGTTCTTCAGCTTGAACCATCCACAGTGTATCATCCCACCCATCATCTCCTCGAGCAATGCATTATACAATCAGTTGTTGAAGACCAACATGAAGATCAAGAAAGAGATCACGCCAATTGGTAACCGTATTGAGCGGAGGACCAAGCACCAAATCCTTGAACCCGTCGACAAGTGACATAAATATCCACCCACCTCGTGTGGCATGCATACTTGAAAAAGTTAAGAATCTGCAATCTAGTATGAGATATGGATGGAGCACATGAAGTGAAGTACTTTTTCTTTTTACAGCAAGACGAAACTCCCTATGGTTAGAGAGTTGTAGTTCATGACATTTCAAGATATAAGCAATATCATTACTTTTTGATCACTTCCTATTTTTTGGCCCATTGGTAAGTCTTCCTTTTGTGAATGGGGAGGTCTTGGGTTCAATTCCCACTCCTTAATAAAATGAGAGGAGAGGAGAAGAGAAGAGAAGGAGAAGGAGAAGCAAAAGAACATTATAGAGGAACGCGAGTTGTGTTACAAAATTTTACTAGCCATGGAGACTTTGAATCCTAGTAGCCACACCATTTCTATTAACTAGAAAAGAAATCAAGGCATGAGGCTTGACGCTAGGCATGGCGACACTCGAGGGCCATAGAGAAAAAGGGAACGTGAGGGGAGAAGCATTAACATGGGTGGGGAAAATGGATTAAGAGGGGTGGGAATGAAGAGGGGGACTATGGCACAAGGGGGAAGAGAGAGGGGGAAGAGGAGCATGTACATGATGGGAGGTGGAATGTAGAGATGGAGACATCAAGGGAAGAGAGTCATGCTTTATTTGAAAGGAAGGATGGGGGAAATCAAAGTACTAGTAGCTAGGTGGCTTTGGAATCTAAGACATAAGAACCTTCAAATCTTTGCAGTCAAAAGCCTGGAGCATTGATAAAACCATAATAAGTGTGGTACTGTCTCTACATGTGCTTGGCATTGTAAATAGGTAACTGTGGCAGTAGCTATCCTCCTCTTAACCAAAGTAGTTCGAACTGGCAATGTTCCAGTAATGCATGGCCAAAGAATTAGTCTTTGTCTGAGAGGCAGCTTGTTGGCCTTCCGTAAAATACTCAAGTTCCTTGACCACTAAGAGAGGGGTTTTTGCATATGCCATAAATAATTTTCATGAGTGTGTATCCACGGCATGGGCTGCACACACACACACACACACACACACAAAGTTTATCCATGGATTTAAATGATGTTTATTTATTGAAGTTATTAATAAGTTAAGAAAAAGTTAAACTTTTAAATGAGGATTCTTAAAAATAAAAAATTAAACTAGGATTTTTGCAATATAGAGTAGTGTAAGAATTACAATTCTTAGTTTTTGCATTATTAGTACAAAATGATAGTGTAAGTAAATAAACTCTTTATTTCAAAAGGGTAGTGTCATCTTTGGTTTTGGAAGGATATTTTCATAAAGTATATTTTTTCAATAGAAATTTAAGTACAAAAATGAATGGGGACCATGCACCAGTCTATGTAAGAAGTTACATTATTTTCATAATTTTAGTTTATTTGCTATTGTTTTTAATCTTTTGGTGTAGCTTATTTGTGTTACATTTTTATAATTTTGATTTTATTTCCTTCAAAACACTCTAAAAAATTGCTTGTTTTTATGTCTTTATTTGTGTTTTGAAGAGTGAAATTTTCCTTAAATTTTATCCATAAAGTAGTCCAAAAGTATCTATAAAAATGAATTTGTACACTAACAAGTCCAAAATTAATGAAATAAGTGTTGCATCATATGCAATGCACACATTCACTCTTATGATGGGCAGGTTGGCTCAAAAGTTGGTAGGTGCTATCGATGTAGTAATGCAACAAGGGAACTTGACACAACAAATAGAGTATACAACATGTTAGATACCACATCAAAAGGATAGCTACAGTTGTGGGTGGAGGGTCACGGCTACAACTGCTTGTTGGGACTTGGTCAAATTGTTGAGATGTAGAGTGAAACCACACTTTCGACATATATGGACTTGCATCTACATGCATTTATAACATGTACTATTCGAGTATCTATGGGCATCATTATGGACCGTTCCCCAAGTCAAATAGATATTTTCTCAAAGGAGTATGAAATGAATGCCGTCCTCGGGGGGATCACTATGTATAAACCCTCTATATCACGTGCGTTCAAGGCCTATATTTAAAGTCCCTTATCTGTAAAAAATTTCATTAATAAAATGTACCCCTTTTCTATACAAATCTGTAAATTTTTTCCAAAACTATTTTAAATAGTCCCTTATGTATATTTATTTCTGTAAATTTTAGAAATAAAAAAAATCCTTCTGTTAAACTCACGTGATAGGGTTACATATGATGAGTAACCCCCCCGAGATGCCGTCAAAGAGACAAAGAGGATAGAAGAGCTCAAATACGGCTCTGAGATTAACTTATACTTGGGTCCCTTAATTATATCATAAACTTCTTTCACAAATGTGATGAACTCTTTTTTTAATGTATCTAGTATTAATAACATGTCACGTAAGATTTCCTAGTTTGAATTTTCTTTAGCTTTCTTTTTGCCTCAATATTTTGTTTAAAGAGCCTCTTTTTTTGCCCATTTTTAAAAATAAAAGTACCTCAAAAAGCAAATTTGGACAGTGCACTAGTCCAAAATTAATGAAATAGGTGTTACACACACACACATGCCACGTTTTTGTATTTTTTTGTAAAAGTATGCTTAAACTGATTTAAATTGCTACTCTAAATGAACCATTTTAAATCTTTCGCAAATCCCTTTATAAGTGGGAAACTAGGAAGGCTCGACAATGCCTATCAAGGTAGGACGTTATTGGATATGACCATTTGAAGTTGGTATGGCATTATGTGTAATAAGGGATGTGGTCCAGAGTTATCTCTAGGCTTAGGCATTAACTATGGGCTGCATATGAAAGGCTCTAAAGCAGCATTTAAGGTAAAGGCCAAATTGAAAGAGATGAGGCACCTAACGGACGTCCCAAATGGCCATGCTAGGTTCAAGAGAGGGTTTTGGAAGGAGCTCATTGTGGAAGGAGGCCACAAAAGAAATACCTCACATAAAGAGAGTCAAAGAGGGAAGTTTGGGGTTGGAATTCGTGGCTAGGTGATTTTGGTGAAGAATAGAGCCCTCAATGTGTTCAAAGCTTAATAAGTCCTTGATGGGGATGACATGCATTAGGAGACAAAATTAAGATTGTGCAAAAGTTAGAAAAGGCAACCAAGCAGTTGTAATCCATAGCTCTTTTCTTTTCCTTCTTTTAATGATCTCCCTATCCACTTTTACTTAAAGCGTGTCATGGTCCTTTTTCAGATGTAGCACAAGAGCTTGTTGAGGTGACTTTCTATAGATTGTGAGAAGAGAAGTTGCAATGATCTCAACATAGAATCATAATAGTAGTGTGATGGCTGAAAACAAGGTAGCATAAAGAATTTTGGTTATTTGAGGTGGATTATTAGATGTGGGAATTGTATGCGTGTGTGTGTACGTGCGTGTGTGTGTGTATGTGTGTGTGTGTGTGTGTGTAAGTGAGAGAGAGAGAGAGAGAGAGATCCTTGTTGTTACCAAACTCAATAAGATTAAAAGAAAACAAGGTGGCAAAACCACAATGGCTTTGTTTTTATTAAGCTTTTAAGGAAAGGAAGAGTAGATAACATTTTGAAGTACTCATACCTTAAACTTACTTGTATTTTATCCTTCTTCTTCTAATAAAACTCATAGCTTTCTTGAGCGCCAAAAGAAAAAGCATTTTAAAGTCATTTAAGAAACTAATGGCCTCCTTAACAAAGTCGGCTTGACCAAATACAAAAAAAAAAAAAACGAGAAAACCAACCATCGAACATAATAACAATTGGAAAATGATGATTCTAGTTTGTGCTAAAGCAGGAGGTATTGGGCATGTCACACGGTTACACACTCATCAAGCCATGCAAAAACGTCAGCGAAGACTTGTTGGGCACACGGGGCGGGCTCGCCAATGAGTTGGTGCCACATGTGAGGGTAAAGGCGCAATGTCTTGTGGGAGCTAGTGGCTCGCTGTAGAAGCTCCTTGACACGCGCAGGGTCACACACGACATCGCCCTCCCCATGCACAGCCAACAAGGGCACACTGATCATGTCCATGCATTGATAGAGCTCGTCCGCCACTCGCAGCATCTCTGCGACAGTGGCCGCTCGAGGCCTCCCTGTGTTCCTCCTCGGGTTGGCCATTGCTAGATGCCTCTTCCACGGCTCCCGGAACGACACAGAGGGTATATCACGGCTTGGCACCACCTCCCACGTCGGTATCGCCAAGACAGCGATTCGTAGGAGTTGCTTTAGTGCCCATCCCGGCTTGAACCTCGCCGAAATGCCGCACATAGAGCCATTCAGCACTGCCCCCCTCCACATCCTCTCCGGCTCTCTCAGATGAACGAGCAAACAAATAGCTCCGCCCAGCGACTCTCCATACATGAACATCGGCAACTCTTTGTCCTTGTTATCCTTGTCCTGTACCCAATCCACGAACTGAATGCAGTCGTCCACCACTTTGTTCATGTCCGGTATGTAGCCCCTCAGTCCTTCAGACCGCCCATGGCCTTGATGATCGACGGCGTGCACCGAGTAGCCTCTCTTCGCAATCCCAATCGCAGTGAGTTGTACCATCCAGCTGCTGTCACTCCCATAACCGTGAAACACTATCACCACCCCTTTCACCTCTCCCTCCGTAGGCGCCCAATACTGCGTGAACAGCTTCATCCCTCTCGCGTTGATTATGTATTCCTCCCCGTGCTTCACATTGTGCTTCTTATAGAACTGCTCGGACGATAACTCTCCGAAGATACTGTCGCAGGTCGCATCCTCCACGGGAAGATCCATGCTTGGGTCTCACGTTGGGGCGGTCAGACGTTGTGATGCCGTAAACCAATCAGGTGGTCTGGCGTCCTTCGCTGCTTGGCCAGTTGCAATTTGAGGAGCTGCATAAACGCCAAAACACGACATTGTTGAGACTTCATCACACGCTTTCTCCCATCCTTCACCTACCATAACTTACACGCGTTCTTTGTGTGCCTTGACCAAGCAAGATCTTTGCCAAAATGGTGGTAACTTATGAGCCCTAACTTGTGCTAAGGTAAAAGCCTTCATTGGAAGGACGTGACTTTTTTACAATGCTTCTCTTATGCTAAGAGAAACACATGAAACATGGGAAGAGCCATTACCAATGAGAGTAACAAGGATCCATTTTTAAAATGTTGATACTAGACTAGGGCACAAATCTAGGAGGTGCACTACTAGAAAAACCAATATACAACATGCATTCAAGGGATATGGGTCTTACATTTTTTTAATCTCTACAAACCCTTTCCAAATATCGGCTAGTCAAAAACTTAACATTTCACAACAAGACAAAGCACCTACAGACGCGCACACATATGTGTTTCCTTAACTTAAAAAAAACTTACGGGCACGTCTATCGGCACATCTACAGACCCACATCTATATAACAGACAGATGCGCCTATAGACGCTCCTATAGATGCGCAAATAGATGCCCTATAAGAAATTAAAAAAAAACAGACAGATGCATATATAGATGCGCCTATAGACGCACAAATAGACGCCTTACTAGAAAATTTAAAAAACAAAGAGACGCGTATATAAATGCGTTTATAGACGTGCTTATAAACGCACTACAAAATATTTTTTGTTAATAAAAGTAGAATTTTGTGTGGTTGAACAGAATGCTATGTATGTTGTGTATGCTATGTAGTTACAAGAATCCCATTTCCACATTGTGCAATTCAATTCTTACAGCCAACTGCATTTTAATTAGCACGATTGCAAGCACGTCTATAGCCGACGATTACAATTCTGAATAAAACATTACAACTCTAAAATGTTAAGTTCACAAGGCATTAATTGATAGAACGTTGCATAAGGAAATTGAAAGCCAAAAAAATAAAAGGAGTGTATATGAACTCATAGCTCAAAAAGTGCTTGTATGTACATATATAGCATGAAGCCAAGCCACGTCTTGTGGCTTCAAGTACAAAAAATAAGAGGAGTGTATATAAAAGAGAGGCATGAAGCCAAGCCAGTGGCTTTAAGTACAAACAAGAGTAGCTAGCACTACTTCTACGACTAATCTAAGTTCTTCGCGTCCTCGCTCCCTTCTTCGCCTCCTTCTTCGCTCCCTTCTTCCTCATCTTCTCCCTCCTAATCAGTCGCAAGTCCTGTAAATGAGGAACAACATGTATCAACATATGAAAAATCAATTCTTTACTTATAATATTGACATTGTTTAATTACTTTCAAATACCTGGGGGGCGCTTCAGTACCCCGGATATACTACTCCTCAATAATCAACCGTCATCATAGAAGTGCCTCCATGTATCTCCTCTGCGATGGTGGCAGTGGTAGGCTATCTCGACAAGAGTAGGATACCTGCCCATGATATCAAGCTGCAAGATGACACAATTTGCGGAGGGGTTAGTATAAAGAAACAACCTCCTAATAAACTATATAAACAATATAATTTGAGATCGATACTTACAAATTGAGCCTCCCATGATTCAACACCCCCTGCTTCCATATTGCTCCATTTGGATCCTTCGTGCCTCCACGTGTTGCACACTGGGATCCGCCTTCGCTGCCTTCATTGCTTTCTTCCACTCACGCTTATGAGCAGTGTGGGGCTGGCCCCTTGGTGGTTGACCTCCCTCGATCCTGGCAATCTCGACTAGTGCCTACCTCTTAAGTGAAGATCTTTTATTGTTGCTAAGTATCGTAACAATCTTTGACTTAGCCCATTTATCTGTGAACTGAACATTGGGGGGATTGGGATACCTAGAGTGAATAGCAGCAAGGGTCTCATCAGCCAACTTTTTTGGATGGTCTTTGTAGTAAATAAAGAAATCTCTGTAGTTATTAGCAATTACAGAGCGCATGAAGGCCATGATGTCCTTCCCTCGTGCATCCATCAAGATGCTTCCTATCTCTGTGGCATGTCTGCATCATCTGAATCATCCCCGTCCCCACCACTACCCCCCGCAAAGCAGGCTGCCATGCATCCCCCACCGCTCTTCCTGCTACTATGCCTGCTACCATGTTGTGTAAAGCTGGTACGCTGGCCGCTCATAGCTGGAGAAGCAACTCTCGATTGCACGGGATTACCCTGGCCACTCATAGCTAGAGAAGCGGCTCTCGATGGCACAGGAGTACGCCGACGGCTCTGTGAGGCATAAGGACCTCCTGACCACAAGGGGGGAGAAGGGGCTCAGCTCTGTAGCCGACTGGGCTGTCTCGACTCTGCTGGGGTAATCTCAGCTGGTGTGGGATTAGGGTGGTTTGGAGTCTGTATTGCCGACTCCTAGGGGTTGTTTGTAGTACCCATCATGTATGTGTATAACTCCGCAGGAGTGGTAGGATGCCCCAAAAGGTTATATAACTCCCGAAAGATAGCATCTCCAAGATCAGGCGAGGCTGAAGATCCTGGCCACATGATGAACTGAAGAAAAGAGAAGAAAAGAAAAGAAGAAAAAAAGAGAGAAAAAGAGAGGAGATAAGAGTGGAAAATTACCACGAAAAGAGAAGGAAAGCGAGGATAAAAGAGAGAAGGAAAAAGAGAGATAAGGTGAAGGAAAGAGGGGATAAAAGAGAGGAAAATAGAGAGAAGGAAAGAGAGGAGAAAAGAGAGGAAAATAGAGGAAAATAGAGGAGAAAAAAAGAGAGAAAAAGAGAGGAGATAAGAGAGGAAAATTACCACGAAAAGAGAAGGAAAGAGAGGATAAAAGAGAGAAGGAAAAAGAGAGACAAGGTGAAGGAAAGAGGGGATAAAAGAGAGGGAAATAGTGAGAAGGAAAGAGAGGAGAAAAGAGAAGAAAATAGATGAAAAGAGAGGAGAAAAAAAGAGAGAAAAAGAGAGGAGATAAGAGAGGAAAGAGAGGAGAAAAGAGAGGAGGGAAAGAGAGAAAAAGAGACAAGGAAAGAGATGAGAAAAGAGACGAAAAGAGAAGGAAAGAGAGGAGATAAGAGAGAAAAAGAGAGGAAAAGAGAGGAGAAGAAAGAAAGGAGATAAGAGAGAAAAAGAGAGGAGAAAAGAGAAGGAAAGAGAGAAGAAAGGAGAGAAAAAGAGAACGCAATCCCTTATTTTCTCGTGAATGCAATCCCTTTCTTCAATCATGCTTTCCCTTTCCATCATTCATGCAATTTCTTTCTTCAATTATGCAATCCCTTTCCATCATTCATGCAATCCCTTTCTTCATTCATGCAATCACTTATTTCCATCATTCAATATGCAATCATTTTTTTGGAAGTGGAAGTGGAAGGGGAAGGGGAAGGGAAAGGGAAAGAGAAGGAAAAGGAAGGGGAAAGGGAAGAACAGATAAGACTATCAGAGCGCGTCTATAGATGTGTCTAATAGCGCGTCTATAGGTGCGGCTGTTTGTTTTTTCAAAAGATAGACACGTTTATAGACGCACTGTTAGACGCGCTTCGACAGATGCCTTTTTCTAAGAAATTGAAAAGGACATACACTCGACCACACTAGTACAAAAAACATCCGTTTGACCTGCATATGACAAAGGATGAATCCAAAGAGAGCAACTTCTAAAGAAGATCAAGCGTCAAGAGACTTACCTTGAATAGAGGTATGGAAGCTTCTTGTCCTTCTTCAAAGGTGCTTCTCTTTCTTCTCTTCCTTGTTTACCCTCTGCTTCTCTTTCTTCTTCTCCTTGTTCACCCTCTTCTCTTGTGTGCTTGGAGATGATTGTGTAAGCTTGGAGATGAGTGTGGGTGCTTGGAGATAAGTGTGTATGCTCGGAGCTGTGTCTGTTAATAGGAAACCAAGCCGCGTGATGTTAAAAGTATGTGAAGAAAAGCAAGTGCGCTAAAAGTAGGTTCGAAAATCAGCACACAGTCTATGCGTCTATTTGTGTGTCTAAAAGTACATCTACTTATGTGTCTATGGACGTGTCTAAAGTAAGTTTTAGATGCACCTATAAATGTGCTCCACAGTACAAACACGGTGTTAGATGCGCTTTTAGATGCTCCACAGAGTTTTGACATTTACAACTCATCTAAGAACAAATTTTTTGGGTTGTTTATATGTAGGATGTCTTCATCTTCAACAAGTAGCTCTAGTGAGGATGAATCCCTCTGTATCCACCATCGCGAAATGTGGTTGGAGCAAAAAATCAAATGTATGTGTAATCAATGTCGAGGAAACATGTATCGTGCACGTAGAATTACACTCAATCAGGTCTCAAAGTATGGAGAATGGGATGCGACCACGTAAACATGGTAAGTGTTAAAGAGTTAAGGTTGATTGAGATACATATGGATGTTCATGTGTTTGAGTTATGATCCCGTTTTAATTTGATATAGGATGCAGTGCCACACCCGCATATGTAATTGCCCTATGCTCGTCATCGTGAGGAGACAAAGCGTCGGCAATATGAGGTGGGATCTTGAGGAGGGACCGTTACGGATGCATGAAGTGATGGTGATAGTAGCCCTCTGCCATTACCTCATGAGGCCATGGAGGAGGAGGTGTTTGATGATATGGTGCGGGATTTACATGTCCATCAATCCTCAGGAAGGGATGATAGCATGGAGCATGACAATCTTTTTACTGTAGCATCGACTCCACTATTTGAGGGGTACACATTCTCTGTTCTACGTGCCTCCCTTGAGTTATTAAACTTGTAGACCATCTATGGATGGAACAATGCAAGTTTGAATGCATTACTCAAGTAAGCTTTAAAGTCTATTTTGCAAACATGGTGAATTATGCTAGTGGATCAATTACTCGAATGCTTTTTCTCATTTATGGTCTTCACGTGCAGGCTATTGTGTAAAGGGAGAATAAATTACCGACCTCAAGAGATATGGCAAGGCAACATGTGACCACTCTTGGAGGATTAGATTACAAGTGCATCCATGCATGCGTCAACGATTGTGTCCTGTTTTGTGGACATCAGGATACAAGAGCGTGTCCTACTTGTGGAGAGGCAAGATATAGAGCAGATCTCAAAACTTTGGATGTGCCTCACAAGGTTTTGCGACATTTTCCCATAATCCCTCCCATACAACATATGTTCAATTGCAAATCCATTGCAGAGCTCATGTCATGGCAATCCTCCCATCGATCAACCGATGGTAGGTGGAGAACTCCGGCAGACACTCCTGCATGGAAGCATATTGAAGACACATGGCCAAGCTTCAAGGAAGAAACTAGGAGCTTGAGACTTGGATTGGGTATGGATGGTGTGAACCCATTTGGTCTCAAAAGCACCTCTTATAGTGTATGGCCAGTGATATTGGTGAATTATAATCTTCCACCCTCTATGGCGAGATTTAGAAAGGACATGTTATGTTATCCCTTCTAATTCTAGGGAAACATAAAGTCAAAAATCTTGATGTTTATTTGGAGCCTTTGATTGATGAGCTAGAGATACTTTGGAGACATATCGAGGTGCATGATGTGAGCAGGTCTCCCTCATCACAAGACTTCAACTACAAATCAGTCTTGATATGGACGATGCATGACTTCCCAGGCTATGGCGAGTGTTCAAGTCAACTTTAACTTTTAATTATGAGTAGGCAATCAATGTGGCACCCTAAACCCACCTTGAACTCTTAACTGCATCTATTGTTCAGGTCTCACTACATCGGGTTACCATGCATGTCCTATTTGTGGTCCTTCTCTAGTTGCGCCTCACGGGCAGACACATTGAATAAGGTCATTTATGAGAATCGCCATCAATTTTTCCCATTTGATCATCCTAGATATGTCACCCCTTGGAATGAAGTCCCCCCACAGTCACTCACTGCGGGAGATTGGATGAGAATTTGGGATGGATCCACGACGACTCCACCACTTGGCATGAGTTGGTAATGGTTTGTAACTATTGTGTGCTATATTGACTAGAAATAAAGATTGCCCACTAACACCCACATTTGTTTGGATACTCCATCTTTTATATTTTACCATATTGGTCCCACCTCAAGATCTATCACCTGCTTGATCCCATGCATATCTTCAAGAATGTGGCATCTACCATTTGGGAACATTTAAATGGGACACGAGATTCCGCAAGCATAAGGGAGGATCTACGCACCATGGGGAGGATGCGTGAGGCTTGGCCACAAGGGAGGCCAAATGGATGTCTTTTTACCTCGTGCACCATGGAGGTTATCAAAGCTAGAGATGGTGGTGGTGAAGCGAGATATCACTATAGTTCGTACTCCCATTGGATGCATGAGGTGTTTGAAGGGGTCCTTCACAAAGAGCAAGAAAAGAGGTGTAGAGCAATTATATGGCTTGAAATCTCATGATTGGAACAAGATGCTCCAAGTAAGTATTTTATGTGCATAAAATCTTTTTCCTTCCAAATTTGTGAGTGAATTAGAAGCAACTAATCAACCATTCCTCGTGTGTTCACTTCATATTACCTACTAGCATTTCTCATAGTGCATCGAAGGATGTGAAGGATTGTATTTACAAGATCGGCGAGCTTGTGAGGTACTTTACAGGATACAAAATGTGAATATTGTATTTACAAGATAGGCAAGCTTGTGAGGTACTTTACAGGATGCAAGGTGTTCATATTGCTAATATTGCGTACTTTTTCCTTTCTAGGTATGTGAGCTCAAAGGAAATAGATCCCACCACGCTTGAGAATGCTCGAGTTATATCAGTGGAGGTGGTTTGTTTAGTGGAGAAGACATTTCCACGTTCTATTCTCACAAGCCAACTACATCTCATAGTGTATTTGGTGGATGAAATTGCTATATGCGGTACTGTACATGCACGATGGTTGTTCTTCCTCGAGCACTTCATGAAGACCTTGAAGGATTTTGTGAGACAAAATGCAAGACCCAAACGTAGCATGGCCGAGGGTTGGTTGGTACAAGACTCACTTGTATATATTTTTGAGTTTCTTGTTGATGTGGATAGCTCTCTCCCACAACTATGGAGAGATGATAAAGACCTAAGGATGACCTCTATTGTGCCTCAAGGGAAAGGATGCAACAAAGTAATAGACATGGAGTTGCTTAATAATATCAACCTCTGTTGCATGCTTAATAGTGATGTGAGGAAAGATGGGTGACAAGATATGAGGATGCAAAGGCAAGAAGACAAGGATAAAGGGCCCTCTTTCATACACACCATGGATCTCTTGTGCCATACCCTTAGCATCTAAGAGCACTTCCAAAGGATATTCATGTGGATTGGCTACTTGACGAAATGGAGAGAGCAGAGAAAGATGAGGGGATGCATATCACAATGGGAGAATGGGAGTATGCTAGGGGATGCATGAGCAAGGTCGGTAAATAGAATGTTATGCATAAGTTAGGAGCTTTCGACAATTTAGATTGCTTATTTTATTGATTTTATATTGGTTTAGCGTACTATGTTCAATGCTATATGATGTGAGGGCAGACATTTTTTAACACAATGGATTGATGATAAGAGAAACACACAAGATTGCGGCATCATTGCTAGCTTTGAGGGGGCCAATGGAGCCATGGATGGTTATTGTGGCATAATCCAAGATATTATTAAGCTTGACTTTCGACGCTTCTTTGTGTATGTTTTGGATGTAAAGTGGTTTAAGGACATGGTGGAAAGAGGCCCTAAAGCAACAATCAAACACCATGCAAGTGGCTTTGTAACTATTGACTCCACAAAGTTTGGCAAAGTAAGAAGGGCACATTAGTACTACTGTAACAATGTGAACAGGTATTGTACACACATATAAAAATACTCACTTTTGAATATTTGATACCTTCGATGCAAGGAGAATAACATGATTGTATTTGTGTTTGAATTAGGTTGTCTATCAACCAATGGTGTGGATAATAATAGGTGGTGGCATGTCATACCTATTACGCCACGCTCCAAAGTGATGTATGGTACATTTACTAATATGGAGCGTATGGAGGATGATCATGGCCATGGAGGTGATGATGACCATGATACGAGAGAGGAGGATGATCATGAGATCATAGGAGATATAGATATTGAGGCCATTACCAGTGAGGATGAGCCTACCATTGGTGATGCTAATTTCGATGAGCACATGAGTAGCACAAGTAGTAGTGGGTTGAATGTATTTGTAGATCTCAACACTGGTTTGAATTTTGAAGTAGATAGTTTGGCAAGGGTTGATCTCATTGAGGATGAAATTGAACCATAGCCCATCATTGATATTGGCAAAACTATTTTACATAGTCTCATTTTCCTCACCTCACTTTATTTTTATATATGTGAGTTTGCCAAAAAGAATTGATATTTTTGTTAAAAGTACGTGCTTTGGTAATCATGGGCAATGTTAGGAAAGCAGTGATGTATATTTATCAGCCTGCACCAAAATTTCACTTTCTGTATTCTCTGTTTTGCATCTAAATCTACATCTAATTCATAGTGTAGACGTGCTAATAGATGCACAAATAGACGCGCAAATAGACACGCTATTAGATGTGCTCTGGGGGGTCCACCTTACATAAGCCAGCTATACAACATGCGTTTGAAAGGTATTTAAAAAACCCCTCTGTAACCACATTTTATCTATTTATGTACCCCTACTATGAATTTTTGGATCAATAATTATATCCCTTCAATAAATTTAAAATTTGAGAAGCCTATATTTTTTGCCCTCCTCTTGTACATTTCAGTGTAAGTTGAAACAGACGCTAATTTTGAGAAATTGTATTGTATAATTAAATAAAACCATTTAAATTGTATGTCACCGAGATGCATGCTTTACATCCATACTAGTACCTAATAGGACGTATTTTCAAGTTTTGATCTTTTCAACTCTCAAATTCTCATGTATTTACTCCACCTTATCCAATTTTGTCTCCCTTGCATGCTCCCTAACTATCACTACCTACTAGAGATTTGCATGAAGTAACTTGAATTGAACTATGAATAAAATGGCACAAACTTATAAGAAGATGGCTTAAACTTTAACCTTGTGTTAATCTAATGGGATTTTTTATATTAAATATGATGCATGTAGTAGCATTATGTTGATGTAGTGCAAGTGTTTATATTCAATATGATGCATGCACTAGCGTCATGTTGCCTATATGCCACTCTCTATATTAGGAAAAGATAGTGTTTATCATCTCATCATAAAGGCATGCAACTTAATCATGTTAAGTGCACAAAGCTATTAAGCTTATTATCACTCAATCCGTATCTTTTTCTCAATTTATATCGCTTTACTTTTCTTTAAGTTACATGCTTTCATATTTATGTATTTGCATCACTTTTTTCTAAATTTTTGAATATCCTAACTTCCAAACCATATGCTAGATGCATATGATATAAAAGAAAAATTTGTGGAATGATGAAATATTATAGCTTCTTTATTGAATTTAGATCTTAATTATTAATGCATCTGACAATTTTTCAGTTTGGAAAGCACCCTTTATTCCATTTCTACTATATTTCAATTCAAACTTTTGAAAGACCCATGCTTCCCCTCATAATTTTGAGACCATATGTAAATAAAATAATGAGCTATTTTGGCAGATAGAATTGGAATGCGTGGATCTTTAAGGGAAGCCATAGACCACCTGTACATTGGATGCATAGTTTTTTGGATATAGTCTATTCTTCCTTTAGTAGTCCTTTAGAGTTTTATAATTTATCTTTTGCTGCACAATATGGAATTTCACATGAAGGTTTAGTTGGAGGTTTGGGATGTTTCAAGCTTCGATGAGATCCATATCACACTTGCATTGATTACACAGTTTGGTAGATAAATTCTATTTTGTAGATGTTGAATTTGATATTTAGACTCTAGCACACAACCGAGGGTCACAAGCTATAGCCAAATTTCATCAAAAGTACCAAATGAAAAGGTAGAATTGAATCCAAAGTACAAGCATATTGATATCTAAAAATAGATACAAGTTACAACCAAGACTTGTCATCAAGAGTTTAATCAAAACCTTAGACTTAGATGTGGTAAAAAATCAGCTAGAGATAGCTAGACTAAAGGTTGTTACACAGACTTCTCCTCCTCATTGATGGATCCTTGAATGACCTCAGCTGGATAACATGGAGGATGTGGAATTGTCTTGTTTATAGTGTAAAGATCTCGGGGGGGTCACTATGCATAAACCCTCTATATCACGTGCGTTCAAGGCCTATATTTAAAATCCCTTATATGTAAAATTTTCATTAATACAATGTACCCCTTTTCTATACAAATCTGTAAATTTTTTCCAAAACTATTTAAAATAGTCCCTTATGTATATTTATTTCTGTAAATTTTAGAAATAAATAATATCCTTCTGTTGAACTCATGTGATAGGGTTACATATGATGAGTGACCCCCCCGAGGTAAAGATTATAGCCAAGGGAGGGCCCTAAAATAGGCCACTTGGCTTCCAAGTTTGACCCTCCATCCAGTATTTCCCTGTTTATTCACCAATAAGAATCAAGAATTTTGCATGATTAATGTTAGATAAAGCTAGAAAATGTTTGCACTCAAGTTTATCTAAATTACTTGACTTACAAAAAATATAGAATTATATCTCAAGAAAAGTTTGTATTCAAGTTTGTCTTAAGGTATTAAACATACAAAAAATGTAGAAATTTGCCTCAAAAACTAGCCCAAATCCTTATGCGATACATGTGACGTATCATTATCTGAAACCAAAATTAGCCAAGGATGATCCTTAGATGATCTAGCTCATTATAAGACATTTTGGAAAGTTTCACCTTGCTTGAAAAATGCAAAGTAAACTTACCTAGCACTTTTCAAGAAGTCATTAAAAACTTTGTAGTCATCTCGGGGGGGTCACTATGTATAAACCCTCTATATCACGTGCGTTCAAGGCCTATATTTAAAATCCCTTATCTGTAAATTTTTTCATTAATAAAATGTACCCCTTTTCTATACAAATATGTAAATTTTTTCTAAAACTATTTTAAATAGTCCCTTATGTATTTTTATTTCTATCTCAGGTGGGTCACTATGTATAAACCCTCTATATCACGTGCGTTCAAGGCCTATATTTAAAATCCCTTATCTTTAAATTTTTTCATTAATAAAATGTATCCCTTTTCTATACAAATCTGTAAATTTTTTCCAAAACTATTTTAAATAGTCCCTTATGTATATTTATTTCTGTAAATTTAAGAAATAAAAAGTATCCTTCTGTTGAACTCACGTGATAGGGTTACATATGATGAGTGACCCCCCCGAGATTTCTATAAATTTTAGGAATAAAAAATATCCTTCTTTTGAACTCACGTGATAGGGTTACATATGATGAGTGACCCCCCCGAGGTAGTCATTCTCATCTAGCTGGTACTTGTCTGTTCTTACAATATATGTCAAATTTACTAATGCAATAATTGTTTCAATGTCCACCACGTTTAAGTCTGTCAAATCATAAGTAAATATTTGTGCTCCTTTTGCCCTTTGATACCATCCAAGCTGAACTTCCAAACCTTGGGGCCTATCTACTAAATCAAAGCCACGCTTATAATCCACGTACCTCCCTCCGACTTTCTTCCTCATCTTTTGAACTCTTCCTAAGTACCATGTACCATGAGTTGCATCCATCTTCCTCGTGATTGTAGCTTTGCCATTTCTTTTCATGTGTTGATTTCCTTGTCCTTTTGTGTCATCATGAAAGTATACAGCACAGTCACAACCTATGCCAAATAAATTTCCATTTGATGCTTGTGCTTTTGCTTCATGGTTGAAGTAAACACCTTGCTTTACCCTTGTGATTCTATCTTTTGACAAGGTTGGACATCCATTGAGTTGGCTCACCAATGTTGACTTGAAAATAAACTTTTCGTCCACCTCTACAATGGGGCTAATGTTTTTCTTAGGGGGCGTGTTTCTTGTTTCCTTCAAAATGTCATCAATTTCATGTCTAATCTCACTAAGTGCAATAACCTCTTAACTTTTATTGCTATTCTCGTCCATAGATTCTTCTTCACCACATGGCTCCACAAAGTCATCATTCTCATCAGCTTCTCCCATTTCAGCATCTAGCTTACACCATGTAGACCCTGCATCCAGCCAAGGTTGAAACCACCATTTCAAGTCTTCATCCTTGATAGGTTTCAAATCCAAAGACTCGCTTAGTATGTGAGCTTGTTGTAAGCCCTCCTTCAATGCATCAATCATCTTTTCATAAGAAGAAACACTCTCATAGTCACCTAGATTTTCTTCAATCATCCCTTCTTGTTTGTTCAAATGTTTCCATATATGCTCTTGCTTTTTATGAGCCCTAGAGAAAGCTAGACCATTTTGAGCACACTCATGCATGGCAATTTTATTCAAGCTACAAATGCTATGTAGAAGATCTCCAAGATCAAATGCTCTTTATTGCCCAATCATGCCTCCAACTTTACTAATTCACAACAGCATCAGAACCGGTAAGATGTAGTGGACACTTCAGATTAGGATTAAAATCTCGAAACATCTTTATGAGCAATACAATAAAATGACAAGAAAGTATGCAGTCCGTATAAGCCTCCTTACTGATGAAATTTTTCTTCAAGGTGTAGGTTGGATGGTGATGAATCCATAGTCGCCAAATTTTGAAAAAGAAAACTACCTTGGCTGCAAGCACCACACGCTCCTTCAAGATCAAATATGGTGACAAGAAAATATCAATATAATCAGCAACAATCATCAAATAGGCCTCAGTCCCCTTCATACTTCTTCCTTTTTTTTGAAGTTTTCTCAAACATTTCTATACTTGTCTACTTGCAATCCTTTGAGTTGCTCCCCAATTTTGTCGATCATTCCTTTGAATATCTCCATCTCGTAGCTTGTGCTCCTCAATTGAAAAAGAATTGTAAATAATAGATACATGATTTAGTGTGATCCAAACACATCCAATTCCTAGTTGTCGAGTAGGACTATCAAGTGGGCTTGTAAGTTTCTTTCCACAGTGTACAAATTCTTGATCATGAAGGCCATACACATTTGCTTGAAGTAAGCACCGAGAGCATGGTCTAACAAGATAGGACAGTATCTTGTCACTATTGGCTTTCAGATTTCCAAAGCAGATTTCTCACTTTATGTGAGGAAAATAGAGAAAGGTATTATATTGGTTGTCATTTATGTTGATGATTTGATCACAACACATGATAGTGATGAAGATATCCTTCATGTGAAAATGCTATTGAAGTAGAAGTTTGAGATGAAAAATTTGGGAGAGCTGCGTTACTTCTTGGGCATTGAGGTGATTAGATCCATAATTGGGATATGGCTCTTGCAGAGGCAGTATGGATTGGACATGTTGTCGAAATATGGGATGACAGGCTATAAGCCTATTTCAGTTCCTTTGGAGCAAAATGTGAAGTTGAGCGCAGATGCAGGTGAGCTTTTGGAAGACCCTACTATGTACAAATGCATAGTAGGAAGTTTGATTTATATGACTATTACCAGGCTAGATTTGAGCTATGTTGTTGGGTTGGTAAGTCAGTTTATGCTTGCTCCAAGGAAACCGCATTTGGATGTAGCTAGTCTGCATACTGAGGTATGTGAAGTCCACATTGCAGTATGGACTATTTTATGAGACTGGGGTTTATATACAGTTGCATGGACACACTGATGCTGATTGGGCTGGTAGTATTTCTGATAGATGATCTACCAATGGATATGTGTTCTCTTTTGGGAGTGCTGCAGTCTCTTGGAGCAGCAAGAAATAGCCTACAGTTGCCTTGTCGAGCACAGAGGCTGAGTACAAGGGTGCAACAATGGTTGCATGTGAGGGTGCTTGGTTGCATAAGCTAATTTATGATATGCATCAGTCTACAGATGGGCCAGTCGTCATTTATTATGACAACATGAGTAGTATACACTTGGCAAATAACCGAGTCTATCATGCTAGAACAAAGCACATTGAGGTGCATTATCACTATGTGCGGGAGAAGGTTCTAGTAGGTTTTATTGATCTAGTTTATGTCAGCATAGAGGATTAGGTAGCTGACATATTCACAAAGGCATTGGGTGCAGAGAAGCTGCGCAAGTTCAAAGACCTGCTTGGTGTTGTGTAGGAATTGGGATTGAGCTCGAGCAGGAGTGTTGAGATATTGAGCTCCACTTGTGATATGCCAGATGACTGTTGTGCATTTATGTCACCAACTTGTTAGCTGTAGATGCGGTTGGTACACCGCTCATGAATAATAGCTAGATGACAACTATCTTTATGTACTCTAGTTAGTGGCTCAATTAGTATGCCACCTTAGTTAGCTGAGTTTGGTTTGAGACCCACATATAGGGTTCACCTATTGTTTTGTACTAAGAGAGAGTTCTTTTGGTTTTCACAACTAAGAAGAGGAAATTTGTTTTCAACCACCACCTTTGTGTATATTGCCCCATTGTGTATGTGAGAAAGCTGCAAGTGAGACTCCTTCCTTCTCTCCCACTCTCTTCACAATCCGTTCGCCAAGTAGTGGCCGATTTTGGCGGCCCATTCAAGGATAATGTCGAGGAAGAAGAGAGAAGCATTGGGGAGGTCATCTTCTACTCTCATTGGGGCTTCACCGTTTGGGATTCTCAACAAGTGGTCGGCCAGGATGTGGGTTTTCCCTTTATGTATAGCAACTGTGAAGTCAAACTCTAAAAGGATTAACATCACCTCGTGATGCATCTAGTCATGCAGGGCTTGTTGACCAACTACAGCAATGCTTTAAGGTCCACGAAGAAGACATACTTGTTAGCCAATAAGTAGTGCCTGAAATTCTTGACCGCATAGACCATGGCCAAAGCCTTCCCTCTTGGTTGTGGTGTAGTTAGCGTCAGCCTCATTTAACTAGCGGCTTGGAAAGTATACAGGGTAATTCAAATTATACTCCTTGGGTTGGGCTAACACACACCCGATGGAAAAGTTGGAGGCATCATTATGGACATTGAATATTAAATTCCAGTCGGGTGACCTCAACACTAGTGTGGTCCCTAGGGCTAGTTTGAGGGTTTCGAAGGATTTTTGGCATTCCTCGGTCCACTCAAAGGATACTAGCACTTTGTATAATGGGCAGACTATGTTCACATAGAACAAGATGAATCTCTTATAATAGCCATTGCGGCTAGTAAATCATTGGACTCCCTTGGCATTGGTGGGGGGTGGTAACTCCAAGATGAGTTTGACTTTATTGTGGTTCGTAGTAGAGATTCCATTCCAGGACACTATGTGGCCAAGAATGACACCATGTTTGACCCAGAACTGGTACTTAAGAGGATTTAGGGATATGCGGTATAGACAACACTTCTCGAGGATGAGCCTGAGGTACTTCAGGTGGTCATCCCACGTCGAGTTTACATAGATGTCATCCAAGAAGACTTCTACAAAGTCTCTCAAATACTCTTTGAATACTGTGATCATCATCCGTTGGAAGGTGGCGGGGGCATTGGTTAATCCAAATATCATCACCTTGTCTGCATACACACCCCACTCAATTGCATAGGCGGTTTTATGTTGATCTTGCAGGGCGATCGGCATGTGTTTTTAACCCAAAGTTCCATCTAGGAAGCTATAAGCTTCCTTTTTGGATACCCTTTCCAAAACATGTTTTGTGAATGGCAAGGGGTAGTGGTCACATCTAGTGGCAGCATTAACCTTTTTCAAATCCATGCATACTCTACTTTTTCCATTTTTCTTTAGGACTATTATGATGGGACATACCCAGTTTGTATGCTCAATCTAATAGATGAATCCTGCATCTATGAGTTTTTGTATTTCTTCCCTCATTATGAGTGCGTATTTGGGATTCATAGGGTAGGGTTGTTGATGTACCGGTTTGGCATCATCTAGCATGGGGATTGTCTACTACACTACTTCTGCAATCACCCCTTTCATGTCTTGTACTTCCAGGCCATGCAGTCCTTGTACTCTTGTAGGAGAGCTATTAAGGCATTCTCCTTGGTAGGGGTGAGATCGTCGGTGACGAATATGGGTTGGGGGTCTTGCCCTTCCGGGGCTAGGTTTACCTCTATGACTAGGGCTGGGGCCCCTATCATACCCATCTTCTTGAGACCTTTTTGAGACCTTTTGGCCTGTTGGTATAAGATCTTACAATCCTCAATCCTGTAGGCCTTGTAATGGTCTGGTACTTGCCATAGGCCCTCTTTTTCTTTAGTTTCCTCCTTTATTTCTGTCGAAGCCATGGTCCTTTTGGCCTTAGTTGTGCTTTTGGATACAAGGGGTTTGGGACCTGAAGGGGGCTCTTCCATTGCACTTATAGAGCCGAAGAGGGAAGTTATCTTACTCACCTTGGTTTCCCAATTGGAGGAGAATTCCTGGTGAGCAGTTGTGGCACCCATGTATGACAGCCAGTGGAGATCTGATTTTACCCTCACGGCTCCCTTGCTTACCTCTCAAGGTTTGAGCATGTTAAACATTCTTAGGGGAACCACCGGGGTCAGCCACCAGGGTTAGACCCTCGAGCTATGGGGTGGTGATCTGAAACCCTATCCTCTCTAGGACATCTATATTGGCTAAGATGTGCATCCAGTTCTGCGAGAATTCTAGCTCGGGGAGGTGTGCATACCAAAGTCATCAGACTCCTTCTCATCCTCTTTCTTGTCACAGGGTTGGAATAGCTTATGGAGGTGGTTCGGGCAGTGGTGTCAGATTCTACGATGGCAAAGAGGTGCCCTGACAATGGATGGGCCTTGTAGGTGTTCAAGTCCACTCTCATGGTTTGCTCCTCATGTCACAAGTAGATGTTATCATTATGCTAGCCATGCATGATTTCGGACATTCGCAAGAAGGACCTGCATAGGATAGCCTCATATAACACACTATTCAAAAATTTTGGACTTGTGTAAAGTCCAATTTGAGAAATGGACTAAAAAACAATCCAAAATTTTTGAATATACTAGTAATGTTGTTTTTTGAACTAGATTTGACAACTCAAAACAAAAGATTTGGTGATTAAGTACTAAGAACATCAATGCATAACCAAATCTCTTACAAAGGTGGTCTACATAAACATCTTCATAACTTCTTATATGAATTGAGCTACTATCACCTAAGAACATCAATAGATGACCAATTCTCTTAGAAAGGTGGTGTAAATAAACACCTTTATGTATAAGTGGTGTGCACACACCTTTATGACCATTTCTTTTAGAAGGGTGGTATACATAAACCCCTTAGAAAGGTAGTGTACAAAAATCCTTTTATGTGTAAGTGGTGTACATATACACCTCACTTGGTATTAACAAACACCCTTAACTATAAAAATACATTGACATAAAGTTTAAAATACACCATTAAGTATAAAATGGACCTCATAAACTATCTTTATACACAATAATGAGAGTAAAGAAATAAAAAAAGTAGTTAACTTTTTATTAGATATTTGCTTTACATAGAAGTTCAAAACTTGCAGAGTTCAAAACTTGTGATTACAAAGCCGTCAGCCATATGTTCCTCAATAACAATGTCCTCAATGCCAGGCCCTTGACGACCAGGGTCTTGACTAATAGGCTACTCTAAGACAATACCAATGTCCTCAATGCGCCCTTGACTACCAAGGTCCTGACTAATAGGCTGCTCTAAGACTGGAGTCTCAGTAACAAGGTCCTCAGTAGTTTGCTCTTCAATTCCAAGCACCTGACTACTAGTAGGCTGCTCTAGAGTCTCATGACCAAGTTCTTGGTGAGTAGGGTCATGGCTACTAGGCTCCAAACTAGTAGGCTGCTTTGGAGTCTGTAAGGTCATGGTTGAAGAACCATCTATGCCTCTTGGTAACTCCTCCTAGTCATGCTTTGCCTCGTCCATACCTTCTTTGGGTAAGGCTTCCTTGCTCACTTTTAATTTCAAGGGAAGTGCTTCCACCTCTTTAGCCTTACCTTTTCCTACGATGGCTGTACCACTACTTCTTGCTGCCATGGGCCATCTCATATGATGAGTGGAACCTCCTTGACTCTAGTTAACAATTGATCACCCTTATCCTTTGTGCGGATTTCTTCTTAGTGTAAGTCATTGGATTCAGAGCTTTCATCCTCATCATCACCTGAGCTAGAATCACCACCCTGAGACTCACTACCCTCATCTTCAACATTTTCCTCACTACCCTCTTCTTTGATATTTTCCTCTTCAAAGAATGTAGTGCAACTGTAATATGTGTCAAAGAACTCAATCTGATGGGGGGTATCAATGACATTTACATTTCTACCTTGGTGTAGCAATTTCTCAGCAGCAAAACCCATTCAATACAATGCTACTTCCCACCCATCATTTAGTAAATTCTTTGTCATCTCTAGTATCACTCCAGGATCCATCGGCTTTCTGTAATCGACCATTGCTGCATCAAGCTTAACCTTATTGTCCTCAAAGTAATGAAGCTCGAGAGTCCTTAAAGGAAATTTGATTAGATTGCCACCACCCTTGGATAAGAAGCACATCAAGAAAGGCTGCAAGACTTGAATGGCAGTGCCTTCCAAGACAGTCATATGATTGCATAGGACTATACCATGGTATACTTTTGAAAGTAAATACCCAAATGCAGATGCCAAACTCACATACAAGGCATCCCTTTGTGATTCTGTCACGAATAGGACCAACGTTGATCTTTTCTTATCTACCGTAGGACCTTCTATGATAAACCACACAAGTTCAACTGTCCATGACACTGCAAGGTCTTGCAATTCATCTATGAAAAATACACATGGCTTCTCCTAAGCATGACTGCTCATTGTTATGAAATGCTCTGTATGAATGCCATTGATGTGTGCAAAGTTTCTATCATTCTCTGATAGCAAGATATCATAGGAGGAGAAGCTGAATGGAGAACCATCATCTAAACCACCAATTGCTCTACCTTGGGCAGTGGACTGCAAGGCCTTTTTCTTGATGTCCATATATTCTGTCTCAACAACCTTTGGCATTTTAGCTCTTAGATCCTTTGTTGATGTGGCATCTACATCCATTGAAGCCAACCACTTTCTAGCCCATGTCTTATCAAGGAGTTGACCTAGGCTAAGTGCTTTCTTCTTATCCACATCAATTGACTTGCCAGCTAACTCATCATTAGATTTTAATAAAAACAATAGTGCCGAGAGAGCAACCTCACTTTGAATCATTCGGGTGACCACTTCATCCAAGTTGCTATGTTTGCTCTTCTTTCCAAAGAATCAGTCACTGCTTAGGATATTCTTGCATACTTCTTTTGTTATTGCATCAGGAACAAACCTTAATTGTCTCCACCAAACAATAGACATCGGTTTCATTATTTCTTTCCTCTGAGTTGTAGTGTGCTTTGGTGCCTCAAAGGATATCTTTCCTATTTCATATGCTTGGCAAACATCCATTATGCTCTGAAACACTGAGTCCTCACGGAAGACAATGCAAGTAACATCTCTGTATCTTGCAATGCTGGTGTTCAGATCCTTTGCCTCAACCTTATTACTTGGTATGCCTTACGTATTTCTTACAACACCTTTCAAGCATCTGTAGAACCGAGTCCTCTTTGCCATGTACTCAGATGTAGGTCTCCTACCCTTTACTGTTTGTGGCTTCCCACAACCCTCCCATAACTCCCTTGCCTTTATTAGGATCTTAGAAAGAGAAGAGCTTTTTTCCAACCTAAATGGAGCAAAATTTAGCCTTTCTGATTCTAGAATGTACTTCGAGTCATCATTAAATATGTATGCATGACAAATGACCCCTTGAAACTTTTCCATCCAATCAATCTGTGGCAAGTTTCCTTTTCTTCCCTCATCAAGGGCAATCCTGCAAGCTTCACAAAAGTGTTGCCCATCAATGGGCTCAAACCTGCATCTTTCCAAGAATCTATTCTTTGCTAGCATGTATCTCTTCTCGATGTTAGTCCCATATCGGCTTTGGTACAAAGCCTCTCCACGAACACAGTCACTCCTTCTAAAGTTCTTAAAAGCATCAAGAAAGTCCACGCGCTTTTGAAATGTGACATCAGGCAATGTAGGATCATCTTCTTGAAGTCTCTTAAATGCCATAGGATGAAGAGTGATATTAGTGTCAACTGGAGTTCTTGTTTTCCTCATATCTTCATACGATTTGTGTGCAAATGTCTTATCTAGCTTTCTTTGATTTGTGAACAACGAAGCTCGATCAATAAGCATTGTGGCCACGCTAAATTCTAAAAATCCCCAAATGTACCCCTCATTCTCTAGAGGATGTAGGTCTACCACACTTATAGAAAAGTTTGTGAGACTTGTATCTTCTTCTTGTGGATCCTCTTGATCATCACTATCCAATTTTCTCCTGGTTTTTAATAGCTTGCACTTAAACAATCTGCACGTGGAGTAGGAGTTATTTTGGCTCTCTTTCTGGGAATAGCTGTGGAACTTGAATCTACTCCATGATCACTCCTTCTTGTTCCTGTAGTTGCAGCAGTCGATGGTGTAGGTATAGTTGGAGATACTGTAGTTACTACTGCAGATATTGTAGTTACTCTTGCCAGAGATGCTGTAGTTATCGCCACAGATATTAGCAGTACAACTTGAGGGCTACATGTTATAGATGGCGTACTTACTACTGCTGAAGATACAACACCACCACTTGGAAATGTATCCCACATTTTCTTCATTGCTTCCAAGGCACTAAGTAATTCTTGGGATCCCTTAATTGAATCTGATAAGGGCTTCAAGAAGTGCTTGTGCATAACTCGTAACTTGTAGACCACATCGTCATTCTTCCCTTTGCACACAACTTCTATCAAATTATTTTCTTTAATGTTGAAGGTTAAGACCATGCCACCATTTCTTACTGCCTCTAGAGAATATTTCACGCTTAACACATTCTTGGTAGTGATCACCAAAAAATACTTTGATTTGTGCTGCATAAAATACCAAGCATCTTCAAGATATTTAAAAGACACCTTGGAACCAAAACTCAAAGCCATAGTTTTCTGCAAAGCAATCAAAAATTAAAAATGAGAATAACATTGATTTTCAAAAAAATTTGCTAATTAAATATTTAAATATTTAAAATTAAAAATTAATTAAAGTTTTAAATGTTCAAATATATTTTTATATTTCTAGATACTATTTTTTTATCTAATATTTTTTTACATAAATAATTTAATTCAAAATATTTTATAAACATAGATAAAAGAATTTAATTTAATTTTTATAAAATTTTATTTGATTTTAAGAAATTTTTATTTTATTTATTTAAATTTATTTATTTATATATCTATATATTTAAATTTTAATTTAATTTTTCTTTAAAAAAATAGTATTTTCATTCTTGATGTAAAATGGTTTAGTACTATTTACAACGGTCCCCATGCGACAGTGAGAAAAGACAATATTGGTTTCTTTGCGATAGGCTTCACCAAATTTTGGACCGATGAAAGTGATACTTTTGTTCTTCCCGAGCATTGTGAGCAGGTGCATACTAATGATTTAATTAATCAAAGCTTTCATTTTTAAAGATCAATTGGTACATGTACTTAAGCATAAATTTATATAATTGATGGCATTTGACACCCATCTTCAATATAGGTGGTTTTTCATCTGGATCATTCTAATCCAAGATGGTGGTACGTGATCCAAGTTGCACCATGAAGTAAGCAAATTTTTGAAGATAGAGATATAGATATGGAGATTCCACTACCAATGCTGGATCCAATTGATCGAGATGGATCTAGCGAAGAAGATGAAGATCACAATATGAGCCAAGATGAAGATGCGCATAATGACATCGTACGAGAGGAAGATGGAGATCACGATATTAAGGAAGAAGGTAATGATCATGTAGAATCACCCAACTTTATTAAAGAACATCAAGTCTTAAGTGAAGGAGGTACGATGCCAGAGTACAATGATGATATAGGAGATCAAGTCGGTATAGAGTTGGAGATAGACTTGTTTGGCACACTGGACTTGGATGAAGCCATTGATGTAAATGCTCTTCGTTGATTTTTCTCATCTCAAACTTGGATATGAATATATGAGCTTCAAACTTGGTGTACATGCCCTTGTACTTTTATTGTTTCAAAGGATCAAACATGTATGAAAAGAATTTCTTTTTGTCATTGGGAAAAACTCTCTTTAAAGGTCAGTATGGGAAAAAACACTCTCTGTAAAACGTTGCTATAGGAAAGTGTCTCAGAGTCATTATATAACGACCTTTTATAAGTCTAGTAAACATCGCTATATACCCACCATTTACAAGTCTGGTAAACGTCGCTATATACCAACATTTTACAAAGGTCGCTATATACCAACATTTCACAAATGTCACTAATACCAACCAAAGGTCACTATATACCCACCTTTTTGAACCCGCCTTTGTATCAATGATTAGCACATATACGCGCTAAACGTCAGTGCTTAACTGTTGGAATAAGGCCCGTGTGTAGTAGTGGAGGACATGATTTGGTGGTGTGTGTATTACTTGACGTCGGCAAAGACTGTAAATATTAATTTCCCTGGTTATTGTTTTTCATGCTCCTTTAAGGTACTTGTCAAGCTCATGATGTAGGTTTCTTTTGGTAGGATATGATGGAGGCGCAAAGTTGTATAGAGCACAAACATGAAGATGAAGAGGACCCCAAGAGAAAGGAGGAGTTACTATGGGTGTACAAGTCGGCAGAGGTAAGCAAGCAGTTGGTGATCCGAGTGTGTGAAGGGATCTACTATAGTTCATTAGATTAGCCTAAAGAGCTGGGAGATGCTTGCTATAGAGAGGTTGATAAGATAGGTGGGAGTTTGGAATTTCCTTTAGCCACAAAATGTCATCGTATTTTTAAAAAAGTAAAAATCTTGCAAGCATTTCTTCAACTTGTAGACTTTCTCAGTTTTTGCCATCTATGGTGCTCGTAATACCTAATTTTGTGTCGACCTACTTTCATGTTAGTACTTAAATGTTTTAAGTAGCCCGATGGTAGAAATCTAACAGTTAAAGATAACCAGCCTAAAGGGGTCTATTTTCGTACAACACTTTGTAATGCCTTAGGTTTTGTGCACTACAATAGAAAGTATGGGTCATCTTCCTCGTTCTCCCTAGAGGCAATGACAATTGTGCAAAGATATCCCCCTCTTCTAGATATTCAGTGAGGTCATCGAAACTCTGCCCAAACTGTGGCGAGTCTTTTGTCTCTCCATTGTTTGTCACTCCATCTAAACGTAGAGGGAAAACTTAAACTCGCTCCCATGTCTTCACAGTTGCAATTTTCTCACAATCATCATGATCCCCTATGATGCACGCATTGCAGAAACAATAAATTTTTGTTGTTTTGATCAGTTGGTTGTTTGAAAATCCCCATATGATGTGCAGATCATGAGCTCCTTTAAGTTTTTTACAATCATTCCGGCTTCTCCATTGCTCTTCATCCACTTTCAATTCATGGAACACTCTGTGCACTACACTATTCTTAAGGCTTTGTTTACTATATGTTGAATGCATGCCTGTGGAGAGGTTGGTTGTAAGACATGTTACAGCATCATGGGCATCATTGAGTTTTTCTTGAGGGAATTTTAATTGGTGTTTATATAGAGCTTTCTTAATAACAACACCATCCATCATGTTCACCCTTGCCATGGCTAGACCCAAAGAAATTCAACATCATTTGTAGACCGGTCAAGGATTTGAACCTTGAGACAAAGTAGAATCCACGGGCTATTTTAAATTGAGAGGTAACACCATGTCACCACGTCCATGTTTTATATTTTTTGCATGGGGATTTTCCTTTTTCAGTTATGCCCAATGTAGTAGAAAAGCATGCTGCACAAATAAGGTGTCATGTTCCCTATCATTTGAAATGTAGAAATGGTGTGTGCATTGCACTGACCTAGACTCTTGTGTGTTAGTAAGCATATTGGCATCAGGCATAGAAGAATCAAGCAAATGAATGTATGTGATATGCACAAGAATTTTTATTTGCTTGTTGTACCAATGAGCACTTTGCATTTCATCTTGTTCTTAAAATGAATAATTTTCAAAAAAATCTATGACAGAGACAATAGTGTCATAGGGGAAATTGGCAAGGCACATCCTAATTGCTTATCCTACCAGTTGGTCGTGAAATTATGATGCACATATTTTGGGATGGATTGAACCATGTGACCTATAAGCTCCCTTGGTTGAGTGCTCTTATATGACAGTAGCCATCTCTTTTTATCAGATCCTTCAACATTGAAATTTTCAAATTTCCTCCATTTTAGAGCAACATGGTTGTCTTCCCTCATTTCAGTTGGAATACTTATTTCATTAATTTTGGACTCATATGTCTACTTTTGGACTATTCCTTAAAATCCTTCCCAAATGAAAAGTTTACTTTATGAAAATGTCATTCGAGAATCAAAAGTTTACTTTCTGGCACTGTCATTTCCACATAATACATTTCAAAATATCTCTCTACAATGTTGTACTAATAATGCAAAAACTACTATTAAATCCTAAATTTGTATTTCTTGGTTATAAGAATTTGTTGGGATAAGTATGATCAAGGGCTTGCTCTAAGGTGCATGTGTGCATCTAGGGGAGTCACATGTGTGTTTGTGTGTGTTGTAAAGGCACATCAAGTGCTATGATGTGTCTAGTGTGTGACCTAAGTGATGATGTAAGCCAAAGGCAATCCCACTGATGTAGGGACTGATTCCCATTGATGTAGGGGCTAATTGCCACTTATGTAGGGAAGGTATTACCTTCTCCCCTTTCCATAAGAGAGAGTCCTCTCTCTCACAATCCATAATAGAGAACTGCCATTTTGTTTCATTGTTCTCTCACACCTCTTGCAAGATGCATCTATTCTATCCTACAAGATTCTACACTTGGTATCAGAGCTTTAGGTTCTAGATCTAGCCTAGCCTAGCATTAGATGCTTTCTCTAGCATAAACTACTAGTTTCTCAAAGCTTCTTCATCTTGTCCATTTTCCTCCTTCTTCCCAAAAGCAGTGAGAGCTCAGTTCTCCCATTATATGCGACATTGCTGAAACCCTTTGAGTTGCAGACTCCTAGTGTACGGGCGACCTTCCAGCTGCAAGCAATTAAGGAGATTCCCTCTGTACGTGCAATGCCAACATGAAGACTTCTTGCCGATGTTTTGCATAATGCTACCTCTGTGCTTACCCATCTGCAAATTCCTCTGAGCCCAAGCTGCATGACACTATAGGCAAGCTGTTGATGAAATCTGAGCCTGTTTGGTCAAGAAATGGAGGCGCAACAGACAAAAAACCAGTCAGTTTTCTCAAGCTTGGCTATGGTGACCTGGCGTAACATTGCACCCTTCCTTGGTGGAGGACCTTCTCTGGTATAAGGTCTTTCTTCTTGCATAGAAATCCCCTTGAATAGATCTATGAGCTATGAGAATTACACCCTCCAAGTTCAGGCCTCTATTTTGGATAGTTTTGACAATGTTGTGAGTTTGATGCTACATTAGATGCTACTTTAGCACTTTTGATGTTCTAAAGTGTTGAATAGCATTAGTACAACTGTGGCTATAGATTTCCTTTAAGTTGCAATACCTGGATTTGCTTGGAATACTTTCATTTAGCCACCTCTATGAAGCATGCAAGTTGAAGCATCATTTCCATTATGATTTGTAGTATAGAATTTGTTTACAAGTCTTTGCTACACTAAGTGCTTGTACTTTGAAGTTTTTCAACTCTTTCTAGCCTTGTAAGAGAGAAGACACTACCCATTTTGGGTTAGACCCTCTCATGGCTACCTTCTTGAATATGGATAAGTTCAATGGTAAAGGCTTTCACACATGGCAGATGAAAGTTAAGTTTGCATTGATGAGGGAAAACCTCTGGGGGCTTGTCAAACCTGCTTCAACTTCTTCTTCAATAGCCTCTAATGCTAGAGATGTTGAGATATCGAGCTCCACTCATGATATGCCAGGGTGACCATTGTGCATTTATGTCACCGACTTGTTAGCTATAGATGCGGTTGGTACACCGCCCATGAATAATAGCTGGATGATAGCTATCCTTATCTACACTAGTTCGTGGCTCAGTTAGTATGCCACCTTAGTTAGTTGAGTTTGGTTTGAGACCCACATATAGGGTTCTTCTATTTCTTTGTACAAGAGTTCTTTTGGCTTTCACAACTAAGAAGAGGAAAACTATTTTCATCCTCCACCTTTGTGTGTATTCCCCCATTGTGTATGTGAGAAAGCCACAAGTGAGACTCCTTCCCTCTCTCCCACTATCTTCACATGGTATCAAAGCCTTGTTCATGGTAAGGAGCTCAAGAAAGCAAACCAAGTTCACAGTGTCCTGGTAAGAGGACCAGTGTTGCTTTTCTTTTCGAGTTTCGGAGCAAATCTCTATAGGTAGCACAACCGAAAGTGCAAGAGTGCACTGTCTCAGATTGAGATGCCCTTCCTCTCGCCAGTATATGTTGCGGGTGTGGGCGAAGCCCTCAGTGACTTTATTTTTCTGATTCGAGGCCATTTCGAGGCCCGTTTCGAAGGCGGAAGTTCTTCGCAGCCACTTAGAAAAAGGCCCTGTTTTTGCTGTGCGACCACCGCTCTGCTGGTCGGTGAAAAGTTGCTGCAGAAATTGCATCGTATGCCTGTGCGCAGAGATATTGGGAGTTGTAGAATCATCCTTGTTGCCTGTTGATGCAAAATCGTCACTAGGAAGTGACTGTGTGGTCAAATACCACTTTCGTCAGTTTTGCACATCTGCCTGTGTGAGGCAAAAGCTGTGTTTTTTGCAATGACAGAATATTTTGCAGTGTTCTGTAATGGCGTCTGATTCTCTTTCATAGATTGTCACTAAAAAGCTTGACAAGAACAACTTCCAGGCATGGAAGTTTAGAATGACGAATTTCCTTATGGGAAAAGGCTATTGGGAGTCCATTACAGGAAATGAAGAGGAACCAGTTCTTCCTAATGTTCCCAATCAACAGGAAATGCAGGCATTTAAAGGATGGCATGAGAGAGCCAGAAAAGTTATGTATTGGCTTTCTACCAGTATTTCGGATTCTATGCTTGTGCATATTCAGGATGCAAGTATGCCAAAGGAGGCATGGGATACCTTGGCAAAAATGTACAGCATAAATACACAAGCCAGGAAAATGCAGCTCAAGCAGGAGTTGCACAATGTGCAGAGAGAAAATTTGAGCATCAATGACTACCACATGAAGGTGAAGAAAATTGCAGATGCACTTGCTTCCATTGGGTTGCCAGTGGAAGATGATGATCTAGTTTCTGTGACCTTGAATGGTCTAGGAAAGGATTATGCACAGTTTCGGACATCCATTGCAGTCCGTGAAAAATTTCCTGATTTTGAGGAGTTGTTTGCTCTTCTAATTTCTGAAGAGCAGAGAAATGGGGGTGCATCTTCTTCAGGCGGAACTTCAAAAGAAACTGTCTTCTACTCAAATGCTGGAAGCAGTAGAGGTAGAGGTAGAGGAGGCCGATCTGGAGGCCATGGTAGAAATCAGAATATGCAGCAAACTCAAGAAAACCAGTCCTATGGAGGACGTGGTAACTCTAGAGGCAGGGGGAGCCAAAGAGGCCGTGGTGGATGGCAGAGAGGCCAAAATGCAAACAGCAATGTTGAATGCTACTACTATGGTAAAATGGGTCATATGGCTAAAGACTGCTACAAAAAGCAGAATGACATTATGAATGGAAAATTGCAACAAGGCAATTATGCATCTTCTAGCAGACAGGGTGATGACAGAAATGAGCATCTATTTATGGTGTAGCACATGACCAATTCTGTGACAAGTGTAGAAGAACGAAATGATGTGTGGTATGTTGACTCAGGTGCATCAAACCACATGACAGGTCATGCAGAATGGATGCAGGATGCAAGAAAAATGGAAAAACCAGGATTTGTGGAGACTCGTGATGATACTGCACATCCTATTGTGCAGATTGGTAAAATTCCTTTGTCTATGCAGGATGGGAAAAAGAAATACCTATCTGATGTATTTCATGTCCCGAACATCACCAAGAACCTAGTGTCTGTTGGTCAAATGGTTGAGTAGGGCTTGCAGGTCAGATTCAATCCTCATGGATGCTTTGTTGAGGATATGAAAAATAATGGTCGCTTGATAGCAAAAGGAAAGAAGAAGGGCAGGATGTTTACGCTGGATGCAGACATGCCTGAATTGAGTGCAGCAATGTTTGCACATGGGACCGCTGCAATTGCAGATATTGATATCTGGCATAAACGCATTGGGCATGTTGATATACAGCGACTTAAATCAATCCAAGCCCAAAATATTGTTGCAGGATTGCCTAAATTCAACGTTGCAGAAATGCATAAGGTTTGTGAAGCCTGTCAATTTGGAAAACAGGCAAGGAAACCATTTCCTAGGCATGTTCAAGAGAGAAAGAAGCCATTGGAGTTAATCCACTCTGATGTGTGGACTACTAAAGCTGCATCTATTGGAGGCTATCATTATTTTGTCACTTTTATTAATGACTACAGCAGAAAAGTTTGGGTGCATTTTATGAAAAAGAAAAGTGAATTGTTTGGGCATTTCAAAGCTTTTAAAGCTATGGTTGAAAAAGAAATAGGCCTGTAAATAAAATGCCTAAGGTCAGATGGAGGGGGAGAGTACCTCTCAAATGAGTTTGCAAGGTTCCTGCAGGAGCATAGCATAAAGCAACAATATTCATGCAGTCATACCCCACAACAAAATGGAATTGTAGAAAGGAAAAACAGGCATATTGGAGAGGTATCTCGAGCCATGCTGAATGAAAAAGATCTACCAGATTATTATTGGGCTGAAGCAGTTGCTACAGTAGTTTACATAATGAACAGGACTCCCACTGCAGCAATACATGGCATGACGCCAAAGGAGATGTATACTGGTAGGAAACCAGACATTTCGCATTTGAAAATTTTTGGTTGCATTGCCTTTGTTCATGTGCCAGATGAGTTGAGGTCCAAGTTGGATCCAAAAGCTGAGAAGTGCGTCTTTATTGGTTATTCTCTCCAGTAGAAAGGATATAGATGCTATAACCCTTCTACTCGTAAGTTCACAGTGAGCAGAGATGTTGTTTTTGATGAGATGAGCAGTTGGTATACACCAGTAAATGTGATGATTGATATAGATGCACAAAATGGTAATGCTGCACAGAATTCACAGCAGCAATCACAAAATATCAGTGGACCTACAGTGTCTTCTAGCAGTGGTTCACATACTTCGCCATGGACAGGCAGATTGAGATCAGGAGAATCTCCTCAAAGCAATGCAGATAGTGATACACAGGTATCACGAAAAGGAAAAGAGAAGGTAGATCAGCCCATGTTTGATGTGAATGCAGGTCACTCTTATGTGGATGGTGAATCTAGTGGCTCAAAACAGAGCATTGATGATGAGTTGGGTATTCCTTCTATTGTTACACCTGGAGTAAGGAAGACCAGGGATGTTTTGAGAGCACCTAGAAGTGAGCCTATTTTGCGCAGGTCTACCAGAGCTAGGTATCCTGTGGATAGGCTGAAATATGATGGATTTACAGCCATTCACTATGCCTATATGGTCAAAGTGATACAGGAACCAGAACCCACTTCTTTTGAGCAAGCCATGGGAAATGAAAAATGGGAAAAAGCCATGGATGAAGAAATGAATGCCTTGGAAGTAAATGCTACATGGAAATTGGTGCCTTTGCCTAAAGACAAGAATGCAATTGGCTGTAAGTGGGTTTATAAGATCAAGCACAATGTAGATAGTTCTATGAACAGATACAAGGCAAGATTAGTTGTCAAAGGGTATGCACAGACATATGGCATTGATTATGAAGAAACATTCAGTCCGGGCAACTGTAAGGGCAGTCATTGCTATGGTTGCATCAAAGGGATGGTCTTTACATCAGATGGATGTAAAGAATGCCTTCTTGCATGGTGATTTGCAAGAAGAAGTCTTTATGGAGCAGCCACCAGGTTATGTTCATGCTGTTCATCCTGAGTTTGTTTGTAGGTTGAAGAAAGCCTTGTATGGCTTGAAGCAAGCACCAAGAGCATGGTCTGACAAGATAGTACAGTATCTTGTCACTATTGGCTTTCAGATCTCCAAGGCAGATTTCTCACTCTATGTGAGAAAAATAGAGAAAGGTATTATGCTGCTTGTCATTTATGTTGATGATTTGATCATCACAGATGATAGTGATGAAGATATCCTTCATGTGAAAATGCTATTGAAGCAGAAGTTTGAGATGAAGGATTTGGGAGAGCTCCGTTATGTCTTGGGCATTGAGGTGATTAGATCACCAAGTGGGATACAGCTCTTGCAGAGGCAGTATGGATTGGACATGCTATCCAAGTATGGGATGACAGGCTGTAAGCCTATTTCAGTTCCTTTGGAGCAGAATGTGAAGCTGAGCACAGATGCCGGTGAGCTTCTGGAAGACCCTACTATGTACAGACGCATAGTAGGAAGTTTGATTTATATGACTATTACCAGGCCAGATTTGAGCTATGCTGTTGGATTGGTAAGTCAGTTTATGCAAGCTCCAAGGAAACCACATTTGGATGCGGCTAGATGCATACTCAGGTATGTGAAGTCCACATTGCAGTATGGACTATTTTATGAGGCTAGGGTTCAGATACAGTTGCATGGATACACTGATGCTGATTGGGCTGGTAGTATTTCTGATAGACGATCTACCAGTGGGTATATGTTCTCTTTTGGAAGTGCTGCAGTCACTTGGAGCAGCAAGAAACAGCCTACAGTTGCCTTGTCGAGCACAGAGGCTGAGTACAGGGGTGCAGCAATGGCTACATGTGAGGTAGCTTGGTTGCATAAGCTACTATATGATATGCATCAGTCTACAGATGGGCCAGTTGTCATTTATTGTGACAACATGAGTAGTATACACTTGGCAAATAACCCAGTTTATCATGCTAGAACAAAGCACATTGAGATGCATTCTCTCTTCTTGGGTTCACAATATGGATGTGGGAGCAGCGATTCAAGCTCATTTTCAAAGAGACCACATGCTGGATGCGTCATTACCAACATTTGGCCAAAATAAAGGCCATTCTACCTTAATATCATCTTCTTGCATTTTTGCAAGGTCCTTTATCAATTGGTAGGTCTTGCTAAATACAATAGTAGTGTGTTCCTTCCAAGAGGGCTTCCAATCAGGAAATCTCTGGAGCATTTCCTCTTTGTATGTAATAAAAACTTTCAAGCCTTCTATTTCACCTTTGGATTTCTCGCTGAATTCTTTTATAGGAGCCCATGTTGGGTGCATTTCTTTGCTCAAGATTGAAGTTAAGAGAGAGTAAGGTTCTTCAGGTTCCCATTTTGTATCAAGAGAATAGTGTTGCCATCGCATCACTGGTTTTTCATCCTTTAAGAAAAAATGAAAATAGTGTGGAGCGCTATGACCTATCAGGGCATCACCACCTTTTTGTATGAAAAGGTAGAATAAAGATCTTCCAATCATACATCCTCTCAACCATTGAGCATATTGTTCCTTCCTTATGGCCACCAACTTGTCTCCCACATTTTCTTATCAAGTCATCCATCGTCTCCATGTTCTTGTGTTTTAGTTCTCTTAAAACCGTGCTAAATACATGATCGATATCCTCATGTGTGTGCCCAACCAACAAAAACCCAACTTCAATCTCATTGAAGATTCTATGAGCGATTAGCATTGAGAAAAATGCAAAGAAGAGTACATTCTTATTCTCTCATCTGCAATTGTCTGCTTGTACTCTCAAAGTTGCTGGTGCGCAACCTTTTTCTGCATGTACATTGTGAATTGCCTTCATAACGGATGTTACAACTTGATTGCTATCATGTAGATGCAAGGAATCAATCCATATGTCTGCAAAAAACTTAAATTTGTGCACTAACACTCCACATAGATGTGTCTTTAAAAAGTATTTTCCTTGTAGCTTAGGTGGAGTGTTAACGAATCGAGGTAATGTTGTTGTATTTTGATCCATACCATCTACAATAATGTATATGTACTCATTTAGGTGAGAAATAGCTTGCTCCTTCCAAAATGCATATTTTATTCTAGAATTTTGAGCAAGTCCATTATGAAGTTCTCTCTTTTTTTTGTAAGCTTCTTTTTGTTCTGGAGATGTTGCACTCTCAAGTGCTCGCTTTAGATCATCACAGTCATCGCACTTTGACATTTTTTGCCTCTTTGGGATTTTAACATGTCCAAAGCTTTTTTTCCAAAGAGTATACAAAGTATGAAAAGATGTCGTTGCATGCCCTCTTTGCCTCTGTGTTTCTCCAATAGAGTTAAATACTTCTTTTTTAGTCAAACCAATCGGAAGATGCATTTCTGATAGATGGGGTTGTGGTAAAGCATTTTCATAAATGTAATCTTTCAAAATTGTTGTTGTCGCAACCATTGAGGCTCTTTTTTTGGGCCTTCCTATGTTTCCATGAATGTTAAATTCAACTCCATACTTTGCTTTATTAGGCAAATTCCAATATGTGCCATGTGATAATCCTATAATAATGCGATATGCATTATTGCAAACACTTTTTCCATTTATAAGAGGCCTTATCTGTTGTCTTGAACTTCGCCTTCTCTTATCATTTACAAGAAAGCAAGATAGTCTCGTGAGTAGGTATTCATTTCTTTTGCTCCCTTTCCTTTTCCAGACATGTTCTCTATAGCCCTTGATGTCATGTAAGTTAATGGATCGCATACATCTACGCTTACAGCATGTAGATCACATTGCTTTTAGCATAACATCTTCATTCATTACTCTTATTCTCTTTGGTTGCTTTTCTAGATCTCTGCCTAGACTCGTTGGCATTTCATGCATCTGTATGTCCATTTTGGGACCTTCTGTACATTCTTATTTGGATTTGTGTAGTTCTCCTTGTAAGATTTATTTGTCACGTTGTTTTCATGAGATGTTGCATCCTTGATCTTATCACTCTAATAGTCAAATATTGAATAGTCCTTTGTTGATGTCATCCTTGCTTTTGATACATTTGTCAAACCATTTGTAACATTAACTGTTTCACAATCAAAGTCAAACCGAATAGTCCTTTGTTGATCTCATCCCTACTTTTGATACAATCGTAGAACCACTTGTCACAATGGCATTAGAGTGTCCAGAATGATCTTCAAACTCATCTATTCCTAAGAGAACATCACTCATTGATGCACTTTCTATGGATTTCATAACTCCATAGTCAGTGGTGATAGAGTGTCTAGAATGGTCTTCAAACTCATCTATTCTTGAGAGAGCATCTAAACTCATTGATGCACTTTCTATGGATTTCATGACTCCATAGTCTTGAAACTCCTCTACTCCAGAGAGGACATCACTCATTATACTATCGTCCATGATTTCCATAATTCCATCGTTACTTGGTTTGACTCCAAGAACTTTATCAATATCCATGAAGCCATCCATGCTTGAAAAGATATCACTTTTGACATCTTTGCCCAAGTTCTCAATGTGCATGAACTCATCCACCCCGGATAAGGCATCACTTGTGAAATCTTTTTCTTTCTCGGTACCAATGAACTCATCAACTTCTGATAAGACGTCAATGCTATAGTTGAGTGCATTGGAATCATCCATCTCTGAAGGAATAGAGCTTGGTACATTGGCATATTCTTTCAATTCTTTGATGTTGTAGTATACATTATGTTTATCATTGAAAACCACATGCCGAGTCTTTCCAATCTTTAAAAATTGCATGCTCCATCTCAAATCCTTACCTACCTCATAGTAGAGACCATCCAATGAGATTGAGTAATCATCCATACCATCATCAGTAACTTTTTGAATTCTCATCTGTGCAAATGTCTAGTGTTCCACTTGTTCAAATCCCAAGACTTGACCTTCTGCTACATTCTTATTTGCAAATGATAACATTTGTAAAATATCTCCCACTCTAAAATCCAAAGATATGCACTTTGTATTCCTGATGACATGTGTTGGATAAGTCTCATCTCTGTCCCATGCAATAAATGCTTTGTTGGAAGTATTATAGGGCATAACATCTCTAAGGATTTCCATATCCCCACACTTATGCTTTAGCTCAATAGGTGCACTAAGAATCCTTGATACGATAACCACCACCTTATCTTCGCCAAGTCTTCTAGAGTGACAAATAGAATTTGGATCACTTTCATGGATTGTAGCAAATGCAACTACTTCTCTTTTGCAACATAGAATCACCTCCATCCCTAGAATAAATTTTGTAGCCATCTCCTTTGTGATTTTCCTTTGCAAACAAGTTGTAACAACCATTATAAAGAACATTAGTCTCTTCTTAATAATCTACTTTATTAATTATTTAAAAATCTAGATCTTGTTTAAAAAAGTAATCAAACCCTAAACCCTAAACCCTAAATCCTAACCCCCAATCCCCAAACCCTAATTCAGACCTTTGAAACCATAAACCCTAATACCTAACCCTAAACCCTAAATCTTAAACCCTAACCCTAATTTCTAAACCCTAAATTCTATACCCTAATTCTTAAACCCTAACCCTTAAACCCTAAGCCCTAAATCTTGAACCCTAATCCCTAAACCTAAATCCTAAACCCCTAAATCCTAATCTGTAAACCCTAACCCCTAATCCCAAAATCCTAATCCTAAAACCCTAATTCCTAAACCCTAACCCTTAAACCCTAAACCCTAATACCTAAACCTAAATCCTAAATCCCTAAATCCTAATCCGTAAACCCTAATCCCTAATCCCTAATCTCAAAACCCTAAACCTAAACCCTTACCCATAATTCTTAAACCCTCAATCCTAATCCTAGACCTCTAAACCCAAAACCCAAAACCCTAAATCCTAAACCCTAAACCCTAACTTCAAAACCCTAAACCTAAACCCTAACCCCTAATTCCTAATCCTAGACCTCTAACCCCTAAACCTTAAACCCCAAACCCTAAATCCTACACCGTAAACCCTAACCTATAAACCCTAATTTCTAAACCCTAACTCATAAACCCTAATCCCTAATCCCTAATCCTTGATCCCTAAACCCTAAACCCTAACCCCTAATCCCTAAACAGTAAATGTTAATCTTGACTCTCTAAACCCTCAACCCTAACAAATAAAAACTAATCCCTAATCTCTAAATCCTAAACCCTAACAAATAAAAACTAATCCCTAATCTCTAAATCCTAAACCCTAACTCCCAAACCTTAACCCCCTAACCCTAACCCCCAAACCCTAAACCCTAAACCCTAACCCCCAAACCCTAAATCCTAAACCCTACCCCCCAAACCCTCAAACCCAAACCACAAAACCCTAAACCCTAACCCCTAAATCTTGAACGCTAAACCCTAATCCCCAAACCATGAATCCTAAACCCTACCCCCCAAACCCTAAATCCATACCACCAAACCCTAAAACCCTTAACCCTAACTCACAAACCCTAAGCCCTAACCCTCAAACCCTAAACCCTAAACCTTAAATCCTATGAGTGTTTTCAATAATATCATTTATTTAAGTAATAGTTTTAATTAGGATTCATAAGTAGGAGTGGAATTGATAGTAGGAATGTGGGAATGGGAGTGGGAGTTGGGAGGGTGGTAGTGGGAGAAAGGAAGAGTGGGAGTCTAGAAGTGGGAGTGGGAGTAGGAGAGGGTAGGTGGGTGTGGGAGTTGGAGTTGGAGAGGGAGTGGGATTGTGGGAGGTGGGGATGGGACTGGGGGTGGGAGTGGTAGAGGGAGTGGGAATGGGGGAGGTGGGGGTGGGGGTGGGGGTAGGAGAATGGTGGATGAGATTGCTATATGCGGTACTATACATGCACGATGGTTGTTCTTCCTCGAGCGCTTCATGAAGACCTTGAAGGGCTTTGTGAGACAAGATGCAAGACCTGAAGGTAGCATGGCCGAGGGTTGGTTGGTACAAGAGTCACTTGTATATATTTTTGAGTTTCTTGTTGATGTGGATAGCTCTCTCCCATGACTATGGAGAGATGATGAAGACCTAAGGATGACCTCTATTGTGCCTCAAGGGAAAGGACGCAACAAAGTAATAGACAAGGAGTTGCATAATAGTATCAACCTCTATTGCGTGCTTAATAGTGATGTGATGAAAAGATGGGTGACAAGATACGAGGATGCAAAGGCAAGAAGACAAGAAGAAAGGGCCCTCTTTCGTACACACCACAGATCTCGTGTGCCATACCCTCAGTATCTAAGAGAACTTCCAAAGGATATTCATGTGGATTGGCTACTTGATGAAATGGAGAAAGCAGAGAAAGACGAGGGGATGCATATCACAATGGAAGAATGGGAGTATGCTAGGGGATGCATGAGCAAGGTCGGTATATAGAATGTTATGCATAAGTTAGGAGCTTTCAATAATTTAGATTGCTTATTTAATTGATTTTTTCTTGGTGTAGTGCACTATGTTCAATGCTATATGGTGTGAGGGCAAGCATTTTCGAACACAACGGATTGATGATAAAAGAAACACACAAGATTGTGGCATCATTGCTAGCTTTGAGGGAGCCAATGGAGCCATGGATGATTATTGTGGCATAATCCAAGATATTATTAAGCTTGACTTTCGACGCCTCTTTGTGTATGTTTTGGATGTAAAGTGGTTTAAGGACGTGGTGGAAAGAGGCCCTAATGCAACAATCAAATGCCATGCAAGTGGCTTTGTAACTATTGACTCCACAAAGTTTTGGCAAGTAGGAAGGACACTAGTACTACTGCAACAATGTGAACAGGTACTGTGCACACATATAAAAATACTCGCTTTTAAATATTTGATGCAAGAAAAATAACATGATTGTATTTGTGTTTGAATTAGGTTGTCTATCAACCAATGGTGGATAATAATAGATGGTGGCATGTCATACCTATTATGCCATGTTCGAAAGTGATGTATAGTACATTTACTAATATGGAGCGTATGGAGGATGATCATGGCCATGGACGTGATGATGACCGTGATATGAGAGAGGAGGATGATCATGAGATAGGAGATACAGATATTGAGGCCATTACCCGTGAGGACGAGCCTACCATTGGTGATGCTGATTTCAATGAGCACATGAGTAGCACAAGTAGTAGTGGGTTGAATGTATTTGTAGATCTAAACACTTGTTTGGATTTTGAAGTAGATAGTTTGGCAAGGGTTGATCTCATTGAGGATGAGATTGAACTGTAGCCCATCATTGATATTGGCAAAACTATTTTACATATTGTCTCATTCTCCTCACCTCACTTAATTCTTGTATATGTGGGCTTGCAAAAAAGCATTGATGTTTTTGTTAAAACTATGTGCTTTGGTAATCATGGGCAATGTTTGGAAAGCAATGATGTACACCAAAATCTCACTTTCTGTATTCTCTGGTTTGCGTCTAAATACACATCTAAATATGCATCTAATTCCCAGTGAAAACATGCAAATAAACGCACTAATACACGCGCAAATAGACACGCTGATAAATGCCATGTTAGACGGGCCAATATTTTCTTAATTTAGATGCCCAAATAGACGTGTTAATACATGCACAAATAGATGTGTTGATAAACGCAATGTTAGATGGGCCCGTATTTTCTCAGTTTAAACGCGCAAATAGACATGTTAATACATGCGCAAATAGACGAGTTGTTAGACGTGCTATTAGACGTGTCTGTAATTCCTCTACTCAAGCAACACCTATAGATGCACCTGCTATTTTGCGCATTTACCAAGTGCGTCTATAGTTGCTTTGTGTTGTTGTGTTAGCGGTTATGCATAACACTTCATGAAAAAAGGTGTTTGTGGCACGTTTGACCATCTAAGCATATTCGATGGACATAATATTTTGCACACGCCTCAAGACAAATTGTATTGACATGTGTGCAAAGTATCGTGACCATTGGGTATGAGCGCATTCAAATGACACACCTTAGATACTACTTTTTTACGGTTGTGCATAACACTTGGTGAAAAACTGGGTTTGTGGTGACTTTGACCATCCAAAGGATATTTGATGGGCATGATACTTTTAAGAAATCTCAAAATAGGTTAGATTTATATACGTTAAAGGTATCATGCCCATCAGGTATGTGCATGTTTGAATAACACACCTCAAAGCATGTTTTTTTGCAGTTATGCATAACAATTGGTGAAAAATGGAGTTTCTGACGAGTTTAACCATCCAAAGCATATCCAATGGGCATGATACTTTGTATAGGACTCAACATAGGTTGGATTGACATAATTGAAGATTATCGTGCCCATCAAGTATGTGCGCATGCGAATAACACACCTCAAATAATATTTTTTGACGGTTGTACATAACACTTGATGGAAAATGGGGTTTGCACGTTTGACCATCCAAAGCATATACGATGGGTATGATAATTTGTACATGCATTAACATAGGTTGGATTCACGTGTGTTGAGTGTATCATGCCCATCGATTATATGCACATTCGAATGACGCACCTCAAATACTATTTTTTGATGGTTGTGCATAACACTTGGTGAAAAACGGTATTTGTGGGGACTTTGACCATCGAAAGCATATCCGATGCACATGATACTCTGCACATGTTGTTATGGAAAAATTTGACCAAGGTAAAAGGGATAAATATGTGTGTGTGCTTGTATGTGTGGCAATAGTATAATAAAATATGGTGTGCATAGGGCCCAGGGTTGAGGTGGCATGGCATGACCATGTGCCACCCTTCCACGTACGAGGACCCATAGGTGTGTTGTACATAATCCATGGTAGAAATATTATAAAATGTTAAGATGGCATGGTGCCTCCATGTGCCACCTCTCCACCTAGGCGGTCCCATACCTACATTTAGTGAGACATGGCCCAAGGACCATGGAAGAAGTAATATAAAATAGGTGGAGATGGATATTATATTGGATTATTCCCTCCATGTAGGATAGGCCCATGTGGGGGGTGGGTGTAGATAGTCCAAAAATGCAAATTAAATAATGGGGAAAGTAGGATGAGGTGGCAAGACTCCTTGGGCCAACCCTCCACTTGTCTTCCTAGATGTTTGGACATATTATAAAATTGGAAAGAGACCAAGGGAGTATCTTAGACTTGGGATATGGCGTTTGATTTATGTGGAAAAATGAGGCAAAGGGTTGTCATACACAATTGAGAGTGCATACCCACCTAGCCCACATTGAAGATTCCTCCACACACACCATGCATGTGGGAGGATGCATTTATTGGGAGAGACCCCCTCTCTTGGCTATAAAAGAAGGGGGCTATTCCTAGATGGGACATGCTCATTCTTGTAAAGCCACCTAGCTACTAGTACTTTGATTTCCCCCCATCCTTTCTTTCAAATAAAGCATGGCTCTCTTCCCTTGATGTCTCCATCTCTACATTCCACCTCCCATCATGTACATGCTCCTCTTCCCCCTCTCCCTTCCCCCTTGTGCCATAGTCCCCCTCTTCATTCCAACCCCTCTTAATCCATTTTCCCCACCCATGTTAACGCTTCTCCCCTCACGTTCCCTTTTTCTCTATGGCGCTCGAGCGTCGCCATGCCTAGCATCAAGCCTCATGCCTTGATTTATTTTCTAGTTAATAGAAATGGTGTGGCTGCTAGGATGTGAAGTCTCCATGGCTAGTAAAATTATGTAACACACCTCGCATTCCTCTATAATCTTCTTCTGCTTCTCCTTCTCTTTCTCTTCTCTTCTCCTCTCCTCTCCTTTTATTAAGAAGTGGGAATTGAACCCAAGACCTCCCCATTCACAAAAGGAAGACTTACCAATGGGCCAGAAAGTGTGGTACGAGAAGCAAGCCGAAGATGTTCGCCGAAGTTGGCCGAAGTTGACAACAGCTATGATCGAGTATTTCGGCAAAGAAGAGAAGCCGGAGAATGTGTACCTGTAGGTGGCAAACCTGAAGCAATCAGAAGGTGATATGGCACGTTGATATGTGGATCGAGCGGTCATGCTCCTGGACTATTTAATTGCCACGTAGCATGTGCTAGGCTACCTTGTAGCAGGAGCAAGTGATGTGGTACGAGAAGCAGGCCGCAAACGTTCGCCAAAGTTGGCCCAAGTTGACAACAACTATGATCGAGTATTTCAGCAAAGAAGAGAAGCCAGAGAATGTGTTCCTACAAGTGGCAAACTTGAAGCAGTCAGAAGGTGAGACGATGCGTCGATATGTGGATTGAGCAGCCGTGCTCCTAAACCGTTTAATTGCCACGCAGGAGGACAATGCTAGATTTCGAGCTGGAATGACTCAACATGTGATGGGCTACCTTGTAGCAGGAGCAAGTGATGAATTCTGCCTCAAGCTTAAATGGGAGAATCCAGAGACCATGGTGCGAGCACAAGAGATTGCTCAAAAGTTTGATAAAGTTCAATCTGACCCCACTTCAAAGAAGACGGTTGTCCCTCCGCAACCCCCTCAATTCTTGCAACAACAACTTGGGGGGTCCAACTCAGGGGCATACCCCACCCCCCATCAGGGATGTATCCACTGCCTCTACCTCAAATGTATGGTCCTCCCTTAGATGCTTATCCTCAACAAGGTGTATATCCTCACCCTCCTCCTGGAAGATTTTCCCATCCTCACCCACGAGCCCCCCTCCTTCCTACTCCCCCGGCCTTGCCTACTAAAGAACCCAGATTCAATGACCTAGCCAAGGCCCTGAATGATCTTTGGCTTGATATGGTGGGCATTAGAAATTAAGCCAATCACCCTTCAAGAGAACGTGCTAATGTTGTATGCTATGAGTGCCACCAAAAGGGTCATTATCACACCGAATGTCCCATTATTCCAAGGGTGAATCTTCTAAGTGAATCAGGCACTGAGGATTAGGTCCTTGACCTTGGGAAGAGAAGTTGTACCACCTCGGACCCCTCTCAAAACCATGGACCGGGCCACCCTAAAAAGAAAGTGTCCTTCTCAGAGCCCTCAGATGTTGAGATGGCAGACCCACCAACAAAAAAGACTAAAAGATCTCACAGGAGTAAATGGTCGCCCTCGAATTTTCCTATCGGCTCAAGGCAAGAAGACTATTCGGTCGTTCAGAATCTTGCTCATCGGTCTTTGAGCATCACGCTTCCTCAACTAATAGCATTAAGCTCTAAGGTGAGACGTGAGCTACAGCAAGGGCTCTCAATAAGGAGGAGTAAGAAAAAGGGAAAGGTACAAGAGATTTCTTCTATATCTGAAGAAATTGATCGGCACATGCACATAGTAGATGTCATCATAGATAATTGCCGTATCAAAAGTGCATGTGTTGATGGGGGAGCTGCATGTAATATCATGGTGCCCCATATCATGAAAAAGTTGAATTTGAAATGCACAAGACATTCCTCCACTCGAATCAAGGTAGCAGATGGTTGACAACTCACCACCCTAGGAGTCATTGAGGATTTGCCTATCACTATCAATGGGTTGACCACCACCATCAATTTCTATGTAGTGGACATTGAAGATACAAGTAGGAGCTACCTAGCCATACTCAAGAGAGCGTGGTTGAGAAAGAGTGATGCAGCCAGCTATTGGAAGACAGGACACATGGTTTTGATGCTTCAAAGGAGAAGATCCTAGTGCAACTAGGTGCCACTGAACCAGAAGAAGAAGAGGAGCAAGACAGCGATACTCTCTCATCCTCAGTGTCTGAATCAATGGGAGATTCAGACAGGGGGTAGGAGTTCTCAGAGGAAGAAGTTTACATGATGGGGGCATCTCCAACCCCACCACTCGTGAAAAAGGTAACAGCTAGTCCTCAACAGCTTGAATCTATGCTTTCCCCAGATCTCACTTCGAGTGAGAAAGATGAGTTCCTAGAAATGTTCAAAGGTTTCCCTGACCTCTTCGCAAAAACTAGCTACCACCACCTTTGCCATGTGACTGCCATAGAACACAAGATAGAGCTGAAGCCTAATGCTAAGCCAGTGGCTCAAAAGTATGGGAGATTAGGGCCCCTACTGACCGATGCTTTGTGCTCAGAGTTAGGGAAGCTTGTAGAAGCTAGGTTTATTGTTCCGGTCCACAATATAGAATGGGTTTCACCAGTGGTAGTCACCCCAAAGAAAAACAACAAGTGGCGGGTCTACATCGATTATAAGAAACTCAATGCGGCCACCAAGGTGGACCATCATCCTCTACCCTTTCAAGACCTCATTCTTGAGAAGGTAAGTGGTCATGAGATGTATACTTTCTGTGATGGTTACTCTGGTTTTTATCAAATTAGAATTGCCAAGGAGGATGTGCTTAAAACCACATTTGCCACACCTTGGGGGACGTTTGCATTCAAAGTAATGCCATCTGGCCTCACCAATGCTCCTACTACCTTTCGAAGATTTATGCAGATGGTGTTTGCTCCTTATTTGGGAGTTTTCTTGGAGGTGTTTTTAGATGATTTTTGTATATTGTCGGCATGGAAGGAGCATGTCATGAAGGTTGGGTTGGCCTTCCAAAGGATCAATTATGCAAATGGTAGCCTCAGCCCTGATAAATTCACCATTGGAGCCACTCAAGGGAGGTTACTGGGACATATTGTCTCACCTGAGGGCATCAAGCCTGACCTTAAGAAGGTAGAAGCTATCCTCAAGCTCTCCTTGCCAACAACCAAAAGTCAAGTATGTTCATTTATCAATCTAGTAGGATACTATTACCGCTTCATTGATCAATATGCTGCTTTGACGTGACCCATGACTACACTATTAAAAGATGGGGTTGATTTCTCTTGGGATGAGGATTGTGATCATGGGTTGTAAAAATCAAGAGTGCTCTGGCTTCGAAACCCATTCTACACAATCTTGATTGGTCAAAAACTTTCTATATCAATTCTGGGTTTGGTGAGCACATTCTGGCGGGTATTCTTCTCCAGCAAGGTGAGGATCGGTTCATGTATCCCGTTCGATTTGCTTCTCGACAATTGCTCAAAACTAAACGATGCTACTTTGAGGCTGACAAGAATGCCTTGTCTTTAGTGTTCTACAATGATAAATTTAAGCATTATGTGGCTGGAAAGTCCATTATAATCTCTAGCAATGGTCTTGCAAAACAGGTTCTTCAATCACCAAATCCCATGGGCCGGTTGGCCAAATGGTTGGCAATTCTACAAGAATATGCTTTTTCTTTCAAAATTGTAAAGGGGGGTTGTTCAAACTTAAAGAATGTTTTGATTGATTTAGAGGAGTGCCTCAATGTAACTCTTGTAGTGGCCATAGAAGTTGGGGATCCATGGTATGGTGGTATCTACAAGTTTCTGACCGCTTTCTCCTTTCCTCTGGGAAGTACTAGCTATGAGACAAAGAAGATTCAAAGAGATAGTAGGCGCTACACTCTCTTCGATGGGGTGTTGTACCATCAAGGCATGGATGGGGTACTAAGACAGGCCATTGATGCAGATGAAGTACCTAAGGTATTGAAGCATTATCATGATGGATTTTGTGGAGGCCACTATGCTAGTGACTATACAGCTAAGAAGATTTTACATGCTCCGTACTATTGGCCGACCTTGTTCAAGGATGTCACTATGTATTGCAAAACTTGTGAACCATGCCAATTCTTTTGTAGGAAGGATTTGTGTCTGGTCCTTGCCCATGACTGCTTGCAAAAAAAAGTATCTTTTGGTAGCCACTCAATATGTCACTAAGTGGGCTGAAGCTATCGCCCTCCCCATTGCAAATGGTAAGGCAGTTTCAAAATTCATCATGGATCACATGGGTATTGATCATCGCACTTCTAGCATCTATTATCCAGTATCCATGGGACAAATGGAGTGGGCCAACGGCCTCCTTTGTAAATCCATGGGGAAAATAGCCACATGGAACAGGAGCCAGTGGGATCAAAAGGTCACTGAAGCCATGTGGGCTTACAACATCACCCATAAAACGTCTATAGGTCACACTCCTTTTGAGTTGTACGGTACTAAGGTAGTTTTACCACTAGAGATAGAGATTCTGGCCTTGAGATTGGCACAAAAACAGAGGATGATAGAAGATGAACATGTAGAGGCCAGGTTGGTACAACATGAGAAGTTAGATGAAACCTGATACCTTGCACTACATCAAACAGAGATCGAAAAGAATCAACAAAAGGCCCACTTGGATGCTAAGATTCGCAAAGGATGGGAAAGACACTTTGCTGAGGGGGATGTTGTGCTATTCTTTGATAACAGATTGGACCACCAAATGGATAAAAAGTTTCTTCCACTGTGGACCGGTCCATACAAAGTCATCAAGGAATGTAGCAATGGGTTTGTATAAGTTCAAGGGCTGCATGAGCCATATGGCAAGAAGGTGATCAACAAGCGTTATCTCAAGCCCTTCTTTGTGCATGATGGTCCTAGGCATAGAAATGTTATGCATTCCCTACCTGGGGGGGGAACTATTATGGAAATTTTTGACCAAGGTAAAAGGCATAAATATGTGTGTGTGCTTGTATGTATGGCAATAGTATAATAAAATATGGTGTGCATAGGGCCCAAGGTTGAGGTGGCAGGGCATGACCATGTGCCACCCTTCCACATAAGAGGACCCATAGGTGTGTTGTACATAATCCATGGTACAGATATTATAAAATGTTAAGGTGGCATGGTTCCTCCATGTGCCACCCCTCCACCTAGGTGGTCCCATGCCTACATTTAGTGAGACATGGCCCAAGAACCATGGAAGAAGTAATATAAAATAAGTGGAGATGGATATTATATTGGATTATTCCCTCCATGTAGGATAGGCCCATGTGGGGGGGGGTGTAGATAGTCCAACAATGCAAGTTAAATAATGGGGAAAGTAGGATGAGGTAGCAAGTCTCCTTGTGCCAACCCTCCACTTGTCCTCCTAGATGTTTGAATGTATTATAAAATTGGGAAGAGACCAAGGGAGTATCTTAGACTTGGGATATGGGGTTTGATTTATGTGGAAAAATGAGGCAAAGGGTTGTCATGCACAATTGAGAGTGCATACCCACCTAGCCCATATGGAAGATTCTTCCACACACACCATGCATGTGGGAGGATGCATTTATTTGGAGAGACCCCCTCTCTTGGCTATAAAAGGAGGGGGTTATTCCTTGATGGGACACGCTCATTCTTGTAAAGCCACCTAGCTAGTACTTGCTCCTCTTCCCCCCCTCCCTTCCCCCTTGTGCCATAGTCCCCCTCTTCATTCCCACCCTTCTTAATCCCTTTTCCCCACCCATGTTAATGCTTCTCCCCTCACGTTCCCTTTTTCTCTATGTTCCTCGATTGTTGCCATGCCTAGCACCAAGCCTCATGCCTTGATTTCTTTTCTAGCTAATAGTGCTAACATAGATTTGATTGACACATGTGCAAAGGATCATGCCCAATCGTTATGTGCATGGTCAAATAACACACCTCAAATACTATTTTTTGGCTTACGATTTAGGATATAGGGTATAGGCTATAGGGTTTAGGATTTAGGGTTTAGGTTTTAGGGTTTAAGTTATAGGAAATAATGTTTATGGCATAGTAATTTGTGCTTAGGCTATAGGGATCAGGGTTTAGGATTTAGGGTATGGGGTAGAGTCATAAATATTAGCCATGCTACCATTTTTAAGGTTTCAATTGGTTTAAGTATAATTAAACTTCATTCATGGGTTTTTTAATAAGCTGGGATTTGAAAATTCTAACCCTATAGATGACTTTAGATGGCTTATGCCACTCGATTTGAGTACTTAGAGGGCTAAATTTGGACCTCATATGATAAAGTTATGTTAATTTTTGGGCGAATTTATCAAATTTCAAGATTGAAATATTAGCCACACTAGTTTGGAGAAGCTCCTAAATTCGTCTTCATGAAAGTATTCACCCTTAAAAATTTATCTTGGGGAGGGTAGGGAAAAAAGGAAATTAATGGAATGGAGGAGAGGAAAGGGGGGGGGGGGAAAGGGGGGGGAAAGGGGGGGGGAGAAAAGGGGGAGGGGGGGGGAGGGGGGGGAAGGGGGGGAGGGGGAAAGGGGAGAGAGGGGGGGGGGAGGGGGGGAAGGGGAAAGGTGGGGTGGAGGGGAAAAGGGGGGGCAGGGAGGGGAAAGGGGGGGGAGAGGAGAAAAGGGGGGAGAGGGGGTGGGAAGGGGGGAGAGGTGGGGGAAAGGGGGGAAAGGGGGGGAGGGGGGGGAGAAGGGGAAGGGAAGGGGGGAGAGGGAGGGGGAAGTGGGGAGGGGGAAGTGGGAAGTGGGGGGGAAGGGGGAGAAGGGGAGGTGGGGGGAAAGAGAGAGAGAGAGAGAGAGAGAGAGAGAGAGAGGTGGGGGAGGGAGGAGCGGGAAGTTTGAATTCTAGAGCAGGAAGTTTGAATTCCTTGAGGGCATTGACTCTCACCTCTCCTGTAATTCATTTTCAATCACACCCTCCCTCTCATTGTGTTCCCCTCCCTTCCTCTCTCCCTCTCCCTCTCCCTCTCCCTCTCCCTCTCCCTCCTCTACTCTCATAAAAGGATGAAGGTGTAGTAGTGATGTGGTGCTCATACTACCAGACAATTGGCATTTGTTCAACCAGTGCCACAAGATGCTAACGATCTTGTTAATTTTGTAAAGAGCCATCAATACATACACGCTATATTTAGAGGGTACTTAGTGAAGCAAGTATCATAATTTTGTCAAACTAGATTTTCTACATATTTTCTTGTGCTTGCTACTATTTTTGACATATGATGGACAAACTATCTTGAGAAAAAGACACAATCCACAATACTTGGTAATAAATTTGCACATCTTGTATAGTCAAGTTCATTAACTTGGAGAAATTTGAAAATAATAAAAGAAGGTGTAGAGCCATTTGTGCTTGTGCTAGGTATGGTTGACGCATATGTCTTATTATGGGTAAACTATACTAGAAAATGTTAGAAACAATATGATTCGTTAAAGACTCTAAGTGCACTTTGCACCCAAGGAAAACCAATAGGTCTTACAATTGGATGATAAGAGATGGAAGCAAATGCACACCCCTTTGCATGGAGCTACATTGGCACTACATCCACACTATCAAATACATGCCCAATCATAAAATCCAAAAGTCATAAGCAACTTTTGAGAAGTTTGTAAGAAGTTTCTTCCAGGAGGACAAGGTAACTTAGACTACCAATATGGGTAAAGTACATGAACCATGAAGGTTCATTTGGATACTCTTGGCATCTTGATGCTTTTAAGACAACTATTGCACCTATCTTGGTGGAAATAATAACAACATGTGCTCTCTGCTGCTACATCATCTAGTATATGTGAGAACAATTGGGGTGCATAAGATTTTTTTCATTCCAAGATATGCAATCGATTAAACTATCAAGAGCTAATGACTTAGTTTATTGCTTTGGAAATCTACGGCTATTAAAAGGTTCAATGTTGCAACTAGGGAACCAAATGGATCCAATGCACCAAGATTTATTGAACAATGATTACCTATGGAAGTTGTTGCTAAGGATGCCTTTAGTGAAGAAGAGGATGAGTTTGAGCTACTCAGCATGAATAGTGAATTGGAAGAGACCGATGATATTGTACCTATGTTAATTGTGATATATAATATTATATGATTCATATGAGGGGATGGATATGAGAATATGTTAAGTGACTAAAGAGTGCATATGCTCATCTCATACCACCTTGTCTCTCTCGAGACCTTGTATTGTGGTGCATGAGATTATGTTGAGTGGATTGATATGCTCATATCCAATTTTGGTGCATGTATTGACATTGATTATTATTATTATTACAACTTTTCCTCGTCTTATTTTAAAATGAAGATTTATGCTTGTTTCATGGAATTTTCATGCTATTTTATAGGAGTTGTTAATTACCAAAAGTTTTATCAAGAGGAATTTGCTAGTAACAATGCTTTAAAAATGACACTTTGTTCTCTTCAAAATGATTTATTAGTTTTTATACCAAACCACACAATCTCACAAGGATGCACTTGGAAAAGAGTCAGTGCATTTCAAGATGGTCTCTATGACGTTGCATATGATCAACATATGTTTGCAACAAAAAGTAAATATCACAATACAATTTTGTATGAGACGATGCTTCCAAAATATTATAAATATTATTCAATTTCAATACAATATCTCAAGGGCTTAAATACCTAGGCCCCATGTCTATAGCCCCTTGAGTTCTTGGTGGTGCATCTTGGCTATGTAGATTAGTCAATTGTGCTAAATTTAAAAAGTCAAAAGCCTCGTCGTGTCTATGTCCTCAAACATGGACTTGTATCAAGCGACCTCAACTTCTAGCCTTTGATTGTGCTCTCATAGAATATCAATCTCTTCAACTTGGGATGCAATTTGAGATTGAAACTCTTCTATGGTAACACTCCGATGATGGAGCGGTAGGGGAGTTGTGACTAGGTCAACCAAATATCTATGTTTATGTAAAATGTTAGTCCTTTGAGATAGTGGCTCTCTATTTTCATTCCTTGCTCTCTCACACTAAGGTGGTCATCTCCTTCCTATTCTTGATAGGTGATGTATCTCAATCCAATGTACATGTCGGTGTAACATATTATGGATTTACACATGTTGAATAAAGAATACATAAATATTTTCTTCTAGTTCTATGAATTGTTGAGTAGGAGGTGAGCTAAAGTTTTGGATCTCAAGTCTACAAGCTTTGGTTTTGTGATTACTTTTTTCTTGCATTTTCATATTAAAAGAAACAATATATTTATTATGAAGTCCAATAAGCATATCTTAGCCACTTCTTGAAGACTAAGTGGCTCCCTTGTCATCATTGACAAAATATGAAGAGGGGAGAGGAGAAGAGTGGAGATGAGGAGAGAGGGCACATCTAGAGAGCACACCACAAATGACTAACTGTACACTAGATTTAGTTGAAAAAATAGAATATATAAAAACCCTTTTAGGGTTAGGGTTAGGGGATCTAACCCTTTCCTTCATAACACTCTATAAGGTTAGTGCTATGCACATATGATCACGTGATGGTGCTATGCACACATGATCACATGATGTTGAGCGTGAACTCTCAACACCTTCCCTCAAGATCAACATCATGAAGTAGGCCTTCCCTCAAGATGATGATTCTGGGAAATTGAAGAAGGACTGAGCATTACATTCCATCACACCCCTTTAATGGGAATGCCCTTCCTCTACGTCAAACCAAGAGCTAGTCAGTGTTTCTCAAATAGCTCTTTACCGAATGGTTTGGTAAGATGTCTGCAACATTTTCTTTGCTATCACAATGCTACAATGTGATGTCACCAAGTAACACTCTTTCTCTGATGAAGTGCTCTCTGACATCAATGTGCTTTGTCCTGGAGTGATATACTGGATTTTTGGCTAACGCATTAGCTGATTGATTATCACAGTATATTGTTGTTGGCTTTGACTCATCAAAGTAATTTGTTTTCGACAATAATCTTTTGAGCCATATAGCCTCACATGCACCTGTAGTGAGTGCTCTATATTCTGCTTCAGTCAAAGACAAAGAAACAGTTGGTTGTTTGTTTGACAACCATGATATAGCACCCTGACCAAGGAAAAATGCATATCCCTATGTCGATCTCTTGGTCTCATGATCTCCGACATAGTCACTATCATAGTATCCATGCTACTGTGGATGACTTACTCTGTATTCTATCCCAAACTGTCTTGTACCTCTGATGTATCTCAAGACTCTTTTGGCTGCATTCCAGTGAGACTGTTTTGGATTTGCCATAAACTGTGCTAGTGAGCTTACTGCATAACAAATATCTAGCCATGTGATTGTCAGATATATAAGAGATCCGATGAGCTACCTATAGTATCTGTCATTGACTGTAGGCTTTTCTGAATCTTTAGTAAGTTTCAAACTATGTTCCATGGGAGTGGCTGTAATCTTGCAATCTGCCATATGAAACTTCTTTAGGAGACTGTCAACATACTTGAGCTGACTCATGAATGTGCTATTTGAATCTCTCCAGAACTCAATTCCAAGACAATAGTGCATAAGTCCAAGATCTTTCATGTCGAACTCTATAGATAAGTCTTCTTTTAGTTTTCTGATGAAGCTATCCTTGCATCCTATCACAATCAGATCATCTACGTACAAAAGTGCAATAGTAATGTCTTCCCCTTGAACTTTGTAGTAGAGAGTATGATCTGCATTGGACTTCATGTATCCCAGATCAGCAAAATACTTGTCAATTCTCGTGTACCAACTTTTGGGTGCTTGCTTTAAGCCATAGAGACTTTTCTTGAGATGGCAAACCTGATTCTCCTTTCTTGGTTCAACTTAACCTGCTGGTTGTTGCATGTAGACTTCCTCATCTAGATAACCATTGAGAAATGCATTCTTGACATCGAGTTGGTACACATTCCATTTGCTGAGTGCTGCTAGTGATATCAAGAACTGTATGGAATCCATCTTTGCTATTGGAGCATAAGTCTCATCATAGTCTTGACCATATTGTTGTGTAAGGAAAGATGTTTTGTGTTCAAAATGTCCACCAAGGGTCCAGCTTTAGGGGTTGACATAGTTAATCGCATGAATCGCAATGGTTTCGGTGATCTAAAGACAAGCTAGGTGATGGGTGATGTTTGATTACACACGGAGAGTGGTTGGTTGGAGCACTTTTGTGTGTCATGTCTATGATCCAAGGTATAATATTCCATAATTTCCTAGGGCTTTCCCATACTATTTGTTTGCTACATGCTACATGCCGATCTTGTATTCTATTCTTTGTAGCGTAGCTTGTGAGAGGTGCTCACTATAGCCACATGTGAAATGAAAGAAGAGAGGACTAAAATTCCAAGATAGAAGGACTACAATTTCCTTGGTTTATGACCAAAATAGTGCTAAAATAACTCCAACGACCCCACTGTTGTGGTTGTATGGAGATACATCTAGAAAAATATAGTTGAACTTTCAAAAAATGCAATTAAGGATATGGCCCTTGAGGGGTTCCCTCTAGGGGCAAGGGCCATATCGAGATGAATTATACAATATCGAGGATGCCACTGGATAGAAATGGCATGTCAATATGGCCCTTGCCCCTAAAGGATACCCCTCAAGGGCCATATCATCAATTGCATTTTGCTTGGTTACACAATGGAATACATTTTTCTTGGTACACAAATATATAACTCCAAGAACCAGCGTGGTGGCTTTGATAGATCTTCTTTTGTTTACCAGCACACTGATCATCATAGACCTCCTCCTGTAATACGTAAAAATAGGTAACGGAGCTATAACTCCAAGAACCAATGTGGTGATCTCTCCAAGACAACCTTGAATTCTAGGTAATGACAGGTTATTAGGCCAGAGACTATGCTGAGGTGAAGCTTAGAATGATAGATTGTGTCTCATTATTATGCCAAAAACTAGCATGGTGGTCTCTCCAAGCCAACCTATGATTTGCATGGACTACAGGCAAAGATGCGACAAAAGGCTACATGATGACAAGTGGTCAAGCCAGAGACTATGCTACGAGAGTGCTCAAAATTATAGATTGTGTCTAATTATTATGCCAAGAACCAACACAATGGTCACTCCAAGCCAACCTTCAATTTTAATGATCTGCATGGGTGCGGTGCCCAGTGACAGGTAGCAAAGCTACTGCAAAAGGTTGCGCGATGATAAGTGATCAGGTAGCGTAGGTCACAGAATGCACTACACGAAGCAGTGCAAAGATGCCGTTTGTCAAGATATGTGGTGTTCAGAACAAATAGATTACGTCTCATTATTATGCCAATGCGCCTTCATGACGTCGGGAAAATTTTTAGCGAGAGCGCAGGTTCGCGCAAAATTCAAATATTCACCCAGGAGCGCATTGCATCATGGTCCCAAAATGGCCCTGAAAATAGTTTAGTGATTGGCCACAACCAAGCAAACATTGACCCATGGGAGGGGTCAAAATGTGAAGTCTCAAGTATTTTCTTTTTGGCTTTACAGTACTTTTCATGGTGATTGTTTTTGCCACAATGTTTTCATGGATTGATCTTGAAGCAATCTTTTGAGAGGTGATTAGTCTTCCCACAATGTTTGCAAGGTGAAAACTTGCCCCTTTGAATTTTTATGGCATAGGCTATGTCATTGCCTCTTTGGTAGGCTGTGTCATTGCCTCTCCGGAGTTCCATGTGCCTTTCTTCTTCTTGAAGAGCAGTAATAAGACCTTCAAGAGTAGGATTAGGAAGATTTTTCACAGTGGTAACAACATGATCGTAATCTTCAGGCATACTTTTGAGCAATACTGCCATTGCATCATCTGTAGTGATTGGAGAGTTGATAGAAGCAAGTTGAGTTATGAGACTCCGCATATAATTGACATGGGTAGCCAAAGGAGTGCCACTAGCCATCTTCAATTCAAAGAAAGCAATCTTAAGTGACAATGGAGTAACCTGATGACGTTCGCACCAGTGCCTCCAATGCTGCCCCTGATCTAGCCCCTGATCTATCTTCTGACAAAGTTGACTCTATTTGATATTGGGTAGCTTCTACTGCTTCTTCACGATTTCCCGCAAATGCTAGTCTCCAATATCGCAGATCTACTACTATCAATCCATCTGTTCCAGTCCCATTCAAATTTTGATAGTATTATAGCATCCACCGACAGACTTCATCCGATGCTAATGCTCTGCCCAGTTCAATGGCCGCAGTCCAAGGGTTTACAAGCAACAACTAAAGATGGGTTGCTGAAATCTGTTCATGCTTCTTATGCATAAATAAGGACAATGACCACATGCCTATGGAACAACAATAACTAAATTGGTACAACTCGCACAACTTGGCCACACACGTATGCTTAGATGCCTGTTATACTGCTTTATATGATCTCCAACTTGCAATGGACAGGCTTGATTGCAACATCTGAACTGTTCTGGAAGAGTTCCAACATCTGTAGATAGGTCATCCTCTTCCCAGTCTGTCTATACGTCCTTTCTGCCTTCTTTACCTCCCCCTTCAGCTAGCCCTCTCATTGACCAAATGGGCTCAGACTTCATCAGCAGCTTGCTTGTAGTGTCGCCCAACTATGGCTGGAAGCAATTGAAGATCTTTCTTCTTTGTTGACAGAATTGATCGATTGTTCAACGAGTGAAGTTTGTGTCGGCATTGCGCATACAAGAAATATCCGTCTAATTGCTTGCAGCTGGAAGGTCACCCATGGAGTCTACAGCTCAGGGGATTTGAACAATGGTCGCGTGTAATGGGAGAACTGAGATCTCACAAATTTGGGGAAGAAAAGAGGAAAATGGAGATGATGAGGAATCTTTGAAAAACTAGTAGTTCATGCTAGAGAGAGCATCTAATGCTAGGCTAGGCTAGATCTAGAACCTAAAGCTCTGATACCAAGTGTAGAATCACGTGGGATAGAATAGATGCATTTTGGAAGAGGAGTGAGAGCACAAGATGTAACTAGAAAGTTGTTGACTATAGATTGTGAGAGAGGTGACTCTCTCTTATAGAAAGGGGGAGAAGGTAGCACCTTCCCTACATAAGTGGCAATCAGCCCCTACATCAGTGGGAATTAGCCCCTACATGAGTGAGACTAGCCTAAATCAAAGGAACCTCCCATGTGGGGGCCTTTGCCTTACATCATCACTTAGGTCACACACTAGACACATCATAGCACTTGATGTGCCTCTACAACACACACAAACACACATGTGACTCCCCTAGATGCACACATGCACCATAGAGCAAGCCCTTGATCACACTTATCCCAATAGTCTTGTGGTTATGATTTGCTATAAATTCCATGAGGAGAATTTCTGTCCCTCAATGACGATGGTCTTTATGTATGGAATTCATTGCAATGTGGAAATCCATAAAAGAAAAAGAAAGCATCATTTCAAAAATATTATTAGACATTGACTCTCTCTTTGTGTCTTTTGTGGTGCTCAACATGGAAGCTGCAACACCAGAGTATAGCATCCTTTTGGGTAGGCCTTGGTTGTGGCAAGCAAAAGTCAAGCAAAATTGGGAGCAGAACGTCATTTCAGTGTGGAGAGGAAAGAAGAAAGTGCGGGTCACAATGGGAGTGGTGGCACCATTGGCAGATGCGATCTGACCTGTGTTGGTAGAGACAATAAACATGGTAGATGGATTGGAGGATGATGACGAGGAATCCTTTCTCAAGGAAAATCTCGAGTTGGTTCCTATCTTCACCATTGATGTGGAAGGCATTACAGACAACTACATGCATCATAGTTGTCTGGCAGACATGGTCCTAGAGGGGGAGTCCGTCGAGCCCTAGCAAGTCACAGTAGAATTGGATATATGGGATCTCCTACAATAAGAGAGGGAATTCAAAGAACGAATGAGCAGAGTCATGCATCCGCACGTGGCCAAGCAAGTGCATGAAGAACTAGAGCACTTGTTGCAGGTGGGATTCATCGCACCGATTGATAATCCATAGTGGATTTCCCCGATTGTCATTGTGCCAAAGAAAAACAAGAAATTGTGGATTTGTGTCGACTACCGCAAGCTGAATGCGGCCACAGTTCCCGATCCATTTCCCTTGCCTTACATGGATTCACTGCTCGATGAAATGGTAGGGCACGAGGTGTACTCCTTCTTGGATGGATATAGTGGGTACAACCAAATCTGAATGGCTCTGGAAGACCAGCCCAAAACAACATTTATCACATCTTGGGGGGTCTATGTTTGCACAGTTATGTGGTTTAGATTGCGAAATGCTCCCTCAACCTTTCAAAGGGCAATGCAGGAGACCTTTGGGTCCTATTGATTTCAGAAATGGGGCCTAGATTTTATGGGTTCATTCAAGCCCGCAATTGCCCCACACTTGGAATTGCTACACTTTGGTAGCCACTGACTATTGCACCAAATGGGTGGAAGCTTGGGCCTTGCGGGACAACACCACAAAATTAGTTGCAAAGTGCCTATATCGCAATGTGTTCACTCGGTTCGGGTGTCCAATTGAGATTGTCAACAACAGGGGGACTCATTTTGTCAACAAAGTCATCAAGTAGACGAATGCTTTTTATATGGTGATTCATAAGAAGTCTTCTCCCTATTATCACAAGTGAATGGACTGGCTGAGTCTACCAATAATACGTTCAAGAGGATCATGTCACTACTGGTGAATGAGCACTGCACGGATTGGGATGAAAAGTTGCTGGCAACACTATGGGCGTACCACACTTCATTCAAGGTGGACACAGGGTTGACTCCTTTTAAATTGGCATTTGGGCTGGAGGCAATGACACCACAATCGAGCATATTGTTTCGAGTCTGAGGATTGCGATAGAGGACAGGCTCCTTCCATAGGGCTCTATGGTATTCCGGTTGGATGTTCTCAACCAATTGGATGATTTGCGGCTGGAGAGCTATTATCTCACTTTGGAGGTTCAAGCTAGGTGCAAGCAGAGAGTGGATTCCATGTTTGTAAAAATTTTGATATTCATTAGACACAGAATGTGGGCCTTCGAAGGTGGATTTCTCCAATTTTAGATGAGCATCACGTGTATTTAAAGATAGAAAATATGAAATGGTGGACATCGGGTATGTCCAAGTTTCAAATTGGTTCCAAACTTTGCGCGCTCCTTAGGATTTTTAGTTTCCATGTTTTTGCAAAGTTTGATGTCCATCAAACCCCAAATGTGGGCAGAGTGAAGGTGGATTGCCCCAATTTTAGAGGAGTAGCATAATGCATATTCGAAGGGAAACATTATGCAACGATGAAGGAGATCCATATGTCCAATTCTTAGATTGGCAAACTTTGCATGGGACTTAGGATTGATAGTTTCCATGCTTGCACAATGCTCCCAAGAAGGTAGATTGAATGAAGTTTAGATGAGGATCATAGGTATGTGAAGGGAAAAATTATGCAATGGGGAAGGACATCAATAGGTCCAATTGTCATAGTAGTGCCAAAATTTTCACGAGCCTTAGCATAATGGTTTCAATGTTTATGAAAATCTTGATGTCCATTAGACACTGAATCTGGGATTGGGAAGTTGGATTGCCCTAATTTTAGATGATCATCATGCATATGTGAAGGGAAAAATTATGTAATGGTGAAGGAAATTGATATGTCCAATTGTCAGATGGCACCAAACTTTGCATGGGCCTTAAGATTGATAGTTTCCATGTTTGTAAAAAATTTTATGTCCATCAAACACGGAATGTGCTCTCAAAAATGTGGATTGCCCCTATTTTAGATGAGCATCATGCATGTGAAGGGAGAATTTATGCAATGGTTAAGGACGTTGATATGTACAATTTTCATGTTGGTGACAAACTTTGCATGGAATTTAGGCTTGATGGTTTCCATGTTTCTTCAAATTTTTATGTCCATCAAACACCAAATGCAGGCTTGGGAATGTGGATTGCCCCAATTTTAGATGAGCATCATGCATATGTGAAGGGAAAATTATGAAAAGTTGAAGGGCATCAATATGTCCGACTTTTAGATTGGTGCCAAACTTTTCAAAGACCTTAGGCTTGATGGTTTCCATGTTTGTGCAAAGTTTGATGTCCATAAGACACAGAATGTGCTCTCAAGAAGGTAGATTTCCCCAATTTTAGATGAGCATCATGCATACTTGAAGGGAAAATTTATGCAATAGTGACGGACATCGATATGTTTGATTGTCAAATTGGAACTGTGACATGAAGTTGGGGGTAATAAACTTCACACACGTCTTCACTTTGTACTGCTTTTGAACTGAGTGATAGAGATAGTTATCACTAGGAAAGGGACATTAAAATAAGCTTTTATACCAAGAGACCACACTAGTCTTTCCTATCTTAGATGAGAATGAAGATGGTAACATCCCAAGTGATGTTGTACTCAAGCATAGGGAGAAGGAAAGGATCAGCGGAGGCCATAGTCTTAGCAAGCCGGCGGTCTACGCCAAAGAGAAGAGCGATACGTTGTTGAAAGAAGATCTTGCAGCTCAACATGACATGAATTGATATATATAAAGGAGTTTGAAGGGGCTGATTGGGTCAAATGGGTAGGTTCTGAGGAAACATATCACCTCCTTCATAGACACCTTTACACAGCTCAAAACACTCTCCAAACTATCATAAGACACAGAGAAGAAGCATGCTTCTCGGGGTGTTGAAGCATTGAACCCATAACTTTCAGTAGAGACATGATATAAAATATTCAAACATATATCTAGATGCACCTTGAAATGGGCTTAGCTCTGATATAAGTTTCATAAGAAAGAGAGAAGCGGTCGGAAAGATATGGGCAGTTTACTAGACGAGGGTAAAAACTATCTGAAAAAGAAAGAGTCACACACAGAGAGTCATAGATTTTTGGTTTAAAATCCAATATAATAATTGAAGACAAAGGATGATGTTCCTTGAAGAGAGCTTTGCGCTAATATAAGTTTCATCCAAATCGGACCACTAAGCAAAAAGTTATGAGCAAAATATTGATAGGGGGTCAAACTATCATGAAAAACACCTACTCCTTCTATTGGTGCCCCCGACTTGGGAGAATACTACCTCCATGCTTAGACTTCATCAACGATCCAAGTCCCATAGAGGTTGCCTAGGAGGGAAGGAAGAGCTCCTTTTGTGGTTTGGGAAATAGATAAACCATGTATGTGCAATGAGCGGCCAAATAGACAACACTTTTGAGCACTTTGGAAGAGAAAGCAATGGAAAAAAGGGAAGAGACACTCAAGAGAGAGAACCTGAAGTGACCTTTTTACCAATAGAGTGAGAATCCACTCCAATGCAACTCAAAATACTACAAACACAAGGGAGAAGAAGAGGTTTCATACATACAAGAGGGAGCGGAATCTCCAAGACTACTCATAGAGAGAGAATAAACTAGAGAGAGATTGACTCAAGAGTCTACATAAGGGAATATCTACAAGAGGGAGAGAAGGCTCATAGAAGAGGCTTGAGGAGACTAGAGCTACAACAACATGAGGCCTAATGCTGGAATATATGTTGAACAAGGGAGAGAAGGGCTCCGTTTATAGAGAATTTGTTACCCTCCTTTACCCATTTACAATTGCTGCCTATAGATTCCTTTCCCCATCTATCACATAAGCCCATATGTCACCATCCATGTCCTTTTTGGCTACTCTTGCCATGTCTCCCATCAAAAGATGCTCAAGACTCTTAAAATATTGAGAAAGTCAAGAGTCTCCCCACATGGAGCCCATAGGGACCCTCTCTTTTCCATATGTCCACATCCTCCTTATTCCACATAGGAATTCTAGAAGGATTCCTCTTGACTTCACACTCCTCCACATGCCTTCCACACGCATGGCATGTGATCTAGTTTATATTATTGGAACACATGGACATGATCCCACCTCTTTATATAACTCACTCTTCCTATTTTCTAAAAACCCCATAATATCCCATACACAAATAACTCTCACCCCATATCAAGGTACTTATCATTCATACACATGGTATTTACAATGATCCATTCCACTCATCCTCTCAATCCCATACAATATCTTAGAAAATAGAAATAAGTGAGAGCCACTAGGCTATCACTTGATACTCAAACTCTTATCAAACATAGAAGAAAACAATACCAATGCCAAATAAAAAATATCAATTTTTGGCGTCACATCTTTCCCCCCCCCAACAGATCCTCTCTTGTGATAGAGCGGGTCTGCTGGCCCTTAAGGTGGTCGAGCATAGAAGAATTTAAGGCGATACTCATTGGTGCATCCGGGTATCACCATGCCATCAACATCCTCAAGCTGATAAGTTCCATTTGTGAACTTCTTTTTGACTCGATATGGTCCCTCCCATCTTTTTGTCTAGTCGCTTGTCCATATGGCTATCAAATCTCATGACCAAATCTCCTTCTATAATATCTTTCTCCTTGCATAATTTGGTGTCAAAACAGGCCTTGCGCATTTTTGAGAAGCTTCCAGGTTTTGTAAGGCCTGTAATTTGCATTCATCCAAGGCTTCTAGCTGTACCAAGCGTTGAGCATAGGCATCCTCCTGTCCTTCTATTCTTGCAACAGCAGTGCGAAGACTATGTATCTCCAATTCAATGGGTAAAATGGCTTCTATTCCAGACACTAGTTGGAATGGTGTAAACCCAATAGCTAGCTTGTGTGTGGTTCTGTAAGCCCAAAAAACTTCTACCAAGTTCCTATCCCAATGCATTTTCTTAGTGTCTACAAGCTTTCCCATTGAATTGTGAAACAATCCATTTGTTTTCTTAGCCAAGCCATTACATTGGGGATAGTATGGCATGGACATACTATGATTTATCTTTAGCTTATGCACCACATCTTCAATTAGTTCATTTCTCGAAAAGAGGTTCCTCCATCAGGAAGAATTTCCAAAGGACAACCAAAGCGTGAACAAATTTTATCAAAGAGAAATTTCGCAACTGTGCTTGCCTTGCTATTGGTTGTGGCCTTGGCCTCTGCCCAACGAGTTGCATAATTTATGGCCACCAATAAATAATGCTAGCCCTGAGATGAGCGAGGGAGTGGTCCCACAAAGTCCAACCCCCACCTCTCAAATGGTCCATATGCTGGAATAGGCCTCAAGGTCCCAAGAATCAACTATCGCCTTCCAAACTTTTGGCATACTTTACAACTTCAACACCATTCATATACATCCTTATGGAGGCGTGGCCAAAAGTAACCTGCATTAAGAATTCTCCTAGCTATGCTTGCTGAAGCAAAATGACCAGAGCATTCATGACACATTTCTAGGATTCTCCTAGTCTCCATGGGATGGACCACCCAATGGAGCACCTTATCTTTTTCCAATTTATAAAGAATGTCATCAACAATAGTATAGGGACAAACATTCCTTACCAATCTCTGCTTTTGTTGTGGAGTTAACCCTCGAGGAAACATGCTTTCTTCCACATATTGCTGAACATCTTGCAGTTCTGGCCATCCAGTGTCTACCAAAGAAACCACCCCCCAGTCTTGTACTACAATGGCTTGAGTAGCTAACTCATCTGCCCTTTGATTTTCTTTTCTGTTTATATGAACAAACTTGCGAAAATCAAACTGACTACATAGTGCCATAGCCTTGTGATTAAGCTCCTTCAAATGAGAGCTTCTTGTCTTGTAATTCCCTTGCATTTGCTTTATAATAAGCTGAGAATATCCTCTTACTTCCAATTCTTTAACTTGACTTTGAAGACAACCCTCCAAACCACTCCAAACCAAGAATCAAAGCATGAAAGACTAAAAGCAAAATCAAAATACAAAACAAAAGCTGTTGGTGGTGTATCCCTTTCATCTTAAATGTTCTCCTTACATTTCTTTTCTTCTCCTAGATCCTCCTGTCCTGTGAGCAAATCCGCCATAATGGACCTAGTGGTATTTCAGTGACAAAAGAGAAAGAGAACTCTTGAAGCTCTGATAACCATTTTGCAAATCTCCCCCTAGGATTAGTCTTGCGAACTAGATATGCTAATACAAACTGAGAGGTAAGGAAGAAAAATGGTCGAGGTAATAAATAGGAGCGAAACTTTCTAACTAAACACACTAAAGAGAGAGCTTGTTGCTCCATTTCTTCATACCTTGTTTCCACCTCTGTAAGTTGTTGGCTGGCATAATAGATGGGTTGCATTCTACCTACCTCTCCTTTTTGTAGCAATACAACACCAACTGAATGCAAAGATACACTTGGATTTACATAAAAGTCTTGAGACTAATCAGGGGCCTTCAATATTGGGCCCTTACTCATGTCCTTCTTAAGTTGCTGAAAAGACTCCTATTGCTCCACACCCCATTAAAAAGAAACTCTTTTACTTGTCAACAAGTTCATGGGATGCACTATCTCTGTGAAATCATCACAAAACCGTTGATAATACTTGCTCTTTTCTAGAATTCTATGAACACCAGTGACACTCTCAGGACTTGGCAATGCCATGATTGCTTGAACCTTGTCTGGATCCATTTGCAAGCCTTCTTCAAACACAATATGCCCCAACAAGGCTACTTTTGTTTGAGCCAAATTCCCTTTTTCTTCATCAATTCTAGCTAAGGCCATCTTTAACTTCTCCATGTGATCTATGCACCGAGAATAAATGCAAAGATCATCCAAAAACACCCTTATGAACTTTCCCAAGTAAGGCTCAAGGACTTGACTCACATGAACCTTTGAAATGTAGCTAGTGCATTGGTCAACCCAAAAGGCATCACTTTGTAAGCAAAAACTCCCCAAGGTGTGACAAATGATGTTTTCTTTTGATCTTCCTTCCAAATACGAATTTGAAAGTACCCAGAATACCCATCACAAACAAAATACATCTCATGCCCTACCACTTGGTCAGGTATTTCATCTTGGAATGGCAAAGGAAAATGATCCCTCTTAGTGCATGCATTCAAAGGACGAAAGTCCACACAAACCTACCACTTATTTCCTTTCTTTGGTGTGACAACTAGAGGAGATATCCATTCTGAATCATCAATAGGAAAGATGAATCCCACCTCAAGTAGTTGTGCTATCTCTTTCTTTAGTGCCTCAGCTTGGATCACTCCCAATCACCTTAAGTGTTGCACAATTATCTTGCTTTTTGGCTTCAACTCAGGCTTCAACTCAATCTTGCACTCCACAAGAGAGACTGGTCGAACCTGTGAATAGCTTGTTGCAACAAAGAGATATGGAAAATCATTTAACATATCCTGCAGTATTCTGTAATGGCATCTGATTCTCTTTCACAGATTGTCACTGAAAAACTTGACAAGAACAAGTTCCAGGCATGGAAGTTTAGAATGATGAATTTCCTTATGGGAAAAGGCTATTGGGAGTTCATTACAGGAAATGAAGAGGAACCAGTTCTTCCTAATGTTCGCAATCAATAGGAAATGCAGGCATTTAAAGGATGGCATGAGAGAGCCAGAAAAGTTATGTACTGGCTTTCTATCAGTATTTCGGATTCTATGATTGTGCATATTCAGGATGCAAGTACGCCAAAGGAGGCATGGGATACTTTGGCAAAAATGTACAACACAAATAAGCAAGCCAGGAAAATGCACCTCAAACCGGAGTTGCACAATGTGCAGAGAGAAAATTTGAGCATCAATGACTACCACATGAAGGTGAAGAAAATTGTAGATGCACTTGCTTCCATTGGGTCGCCACCAGTGGAAGATGATGATCTAGTTTTTGTGACCTTGAATGGTCTAGGAAAGGATTATGCACAGTTCCGGACATCCATTGCAGTCCGTGAAAAATTTCCTAATTTTGAGGAGTTGTTTGCTCTTCTAATTTCTGAAGAGCAGAGAAATGGGGGTGCATCTTCTTTAGGCGGAACTTCAAAAGAAACTGTCTTCTACTCAAATGCTGGAAGAGGTAGAGGCAGAGGTAGAGGAGGCCAATTTGGAGGCCGTGGTAGAAATCAGAATATGCAGCAAACTCAAGAAAACCAGTCCTATGGAGGACGTGGTAACTCTAGAGGCAGGGGGAGCCAAAGAGGCTATGGTGGATGGCAGAGAGGCCAAAATGCAAACAGCAATGTTGAATGCTACTACTGTGCTAAAATGGGTTATATGGCTAAAGACTGCTATAAAAAGCAGAATGACATTATGAATGGAAAATTGCAGCAAGGCAATTATGCATCTTCTAGAAGACAGGGTGATGACAGAAATGAGCATCTATTTATGGTGCATCACATGACCAATTCTGTGACAAGTGCAGAAGAACGAAATGATGTGTGGTATGTTGACTCAGGTGCGTCAAACCACATGACAGGTCATGCAGAATGGATGCAGGATGCAAGGAAAATGGAAAAACTAGGATTTGTGGAGACTGGTGATGATACTGCACATCCTATTGTGCAGATTGGCAAAATTCCTTTGTCTATGCAGGATGGGAAAAAGAAATACCTGTGTGATGTATTTCATGTCCCGAACATCACCAAGAACCTAGTGTCTATTGGTTAAATGGTTGAGCAGGGCTTGCAGGTCAGATTTAATCCTCATGGATGCTTTCTTGAGGATATGAAAAATAACAGTCGCTTGATAGCAAAAGGAAAGAAGAAGGGCAGGATGTTTACGCTGGATGCGGACATGCCTGAATTGAGTGCAACAATGTTTGCACATGGGACCAGTGTAGTTGCAGATATTGATATCTGGCATAAACGCATTGGTCATGTTAATGTTCAGTGACTTAAATTGATGCAGGCCCAAAATATTGTTGCAGGATTGCCTAAATTCAAGGTTGCAGAAATGCATAAGGTTTGTGAAGCTTGTCAATTTGGAAAACAGGAAAGGAAACCATTTCCTAGGCATGTTCAAGAGAGTAAAAAGCCATTGGAATTAATCCACTCTGATGTGTGGACTACTAAAGCTGCATCTATTGGAGGCTGTCACTATTTTGTCACTTTTATTGATGACTTCAGCAGAAAAGTTTGGGTGTATTTTATGAAAAAGAAAAGTGAAGTGTTTGGGCACTTCAAAGCTTTTAAAGCTATGGTTGAAAAAGAAACAGGCCAAGTGATATAGGAACCAGAACCCACTTCTTTTGAGCAAGCCATGGGAAATGAAAAATGGGAGAAAGCCATGGATGAAGAAATGGATGCCTTGGAAGCAAATGCTACATGGGAATTGGTGCCTTTGCCTAAAGACATGAATGCAATTGGTTATAAGTGGGTTTATAAGATCAAGCACAATGCAGATGGTTCTGTGAACACATACAAGGCAAGATTAGTTGTCAAGGGGTATGCACAGACATATGGCATTGATTATGAAGAAACATTCAGTCCGGTTGCAAGGATGGCAACTGTAAGAGCAGTCATTGCTATGGCTGCATGGTATGGCTTGAAGCAAGTACCTAGAGCATGGTCTGACAAGATAGGATAGTATCTTGTTTCCACCTGAATTGCTTTGCCTTTTTGAGCATATGTCAATCTAGCTGGAGGTTTGCTTTCCCTAGTAGACCGTCTGAGTTGTTGTGGCTCTGCTTGGGGTGTTGCTGGCAATTCTTGCTCTTCTTCATCAACCTGTTCTATAGATGACTATGAAGTCGATGCTTCTATCTCCTGTGTAGGTGAGGTTTTCCATTCTGATTCCTCATCAAAGATTACATCTCTGGAGATAATGACTTTGTAGTTGATGGGATCATACAATTTTTATGCTTTGCTTTCTTCACTGTAGCCAACCATGATGCATTTTCGTGACTTCGCATCCAATTTTTTGTGATGATCATCATGTATGTGGGCATATGCTATGCAACCAAATATGCGGAGATGCCCAATGCATGCCTTGTGTCCAGTGAATGCTTCATAAGGAGTCATACCCTATATCCGTTCGCGGTAGGAAGCCGATTAAGCAAGTAGTTTGTAGTGGCTATTGCTTCTGCCCAATACTGATTCGGAAGATGCTTCTCACTAAGCATTGCTCTATCATTGTCTGCTAAAGTCCCATTCTTCCTTTCAGCTCTTGCATTTTGCTGAGGAGTATCTCCACATGTGAATTGTCTTCGTATGCCGTGACTTTTGCAAAAGTTTATGAATGCTGAAGACATGTATTCATCTCCTCTGTCTGATCTCATGACCTTGATCTTTCTGCCTGTTTGGTTTTCTACCATGGCTTTGAATTCTTGAAATCTGGAAAACACTTCAGATTTCTCTTTCAAAAAGTAGACCCAACAATATCTGCTGTAGTCATCGATGAAGGTCAAGTAATAAAGTGAACCATTGATGCTGCATGTCTGGGCATAACCCCATACATCTATATGTATCAAATCAAGAATACCTCGTGCACGAGAGGTACTTCTGACAAATTTGATTCACTTTTTTTGCTGAAGCAGCATGCTTCACAAACTTTTCCAAGAAACTGTAGCTTCGGAATCCCAATTGCCATATTCTGATTCGTGAGATCTAACAAGTACTTGAAGTTGACATGACCATATCTCTTGTGCCATTTTGTAGATAGTGGCATCTGTTGCATTTGAGCTGACATGGCATGCTTATCTGGTACTATAGCTAGCATTCTATATAAGCGTCCTTCCTTGACACTTTTTGCTACTAGCTGACATCTTTTGGATTTGTCTCTGATAGTGCATTCATCACTGTCGAAGATGACTTTGTAATTATGTTCCATCATTTGACCTACTAACAAAAGGTTCTTGGTGAGCTTCGGAACATAGAGCACATCTTTGACTAATCCTTTTGTACTAGTGAAATTGTTCATAGGGATAACACCTGTCCCTTGAACTGGATTCGGTGTATTGTCTGTTGTGTAGATGACATTTTTCTATCCTTCTAATGGTTTCATCTCTGTGAACCATTCCTGATGATTTGTCATATGAGATGATGCACTGTTGTTGATATACCAAGGATCCTATTCCACTTGGTCGACTTGATAGCTATAATCCTCTTTGGGATTGAAATCAGTGTCTAGGTACACTGTATCAGTATGATGCAATTCCTCGCTTGCAAGAAACATATTTCCATGTTCATTTGCAAAATGACTATGACTACAATGTCCACCATGATGATTTCTTCTACCTCGGGAACTCCCTCGATTACTGCTAGATTGACTGCCTTAGCCGTATTGCTTCTTGCAGCAATCTCTTTCATAGTGTCCAAACTTGTGACAGTAGTTGCACTGAATGTTTGACACATTGGTGGATTGATTCCTTCGTCCTTGGAATCTTCCTCGATTGGAATGATTTCCTCTTTGCTGATTTTAATGTTGCTGAGGATGATGCTGATGCTGATGCTGATTCTGACTCTAATTTTGTTGATCTACCTCTGCCTTTGCCTTTGCTTCTATTTCTATCTAAAGTTGTGAATGTATGATCATTAGAATGACCTTTACATGCTTGAATGGCCTGCGTCCTGAGTTCTTCACCAAGTAGAACTGACTGAAGTTCTTCCAGTGTTGGAATTTGCCGTTGGATGGCAATACTCTAGACTAGATTCTCGTATCCCTCTCCTAGTCCATTTAGAATGACTTGAACCATTTTTGTGGGGTTCATAGTCTCTCCTGCTACTGCAAGTTGATTGTTGTAGTCTTTTATGCGGAGTACATAAGCATGACCAATTTCACTGCTGTTGCGGAAACTCTGGTTGATCTGGTTTCTCAGGGTGAGAATCCTGGATGTGTTCTTGGACTCATAGAGAGCTGCGAACATATCCCATGCTTCTTTTGATGTCTTGACTGTGTTGAGCTATCCTAGCATGACATCTTGCACATTCTGCTTGATCAGGTGATAGGCATACTTGTCTTTCTTATCCCATTCTGCTTGAGCTTGGGCAATGGCAGGATCTGCTACTGGTGCGGAAACTGTTTGTGTAGATGTAGATCCCGATGTAGATTCCATTTCTAGTGCTATGACAACAGATGGAGTAGAGCTACTGGTGGCTGGATTGTCCAATGGTCTAGGTGTAGACCCATTGACATACTCCCATTTGTCCTGAAGCACAAGAATGGCCTCCATTCGGTATTTCCATGTACTGTAATTGGAGTTATCTAACTTAGCAAATGCCTCTAGATTGAGGTTGCTAGTCGACATGGTGCAAAAAATTTGCTCAAAAGTGTCGTGAAAATCTCTGTATGAATCAACTGCAAATACACTGAATATGCCAAGTGAAATCTCTGTACCGTCGGTGAAGATAGAACTGTAGTATATAAAATCTGATCTGTATTACAAGGCTTGTGGCAATAATGCCGAGAATAGCCAAGAGGCTTTACAAGGCTGAAATGATGTGCACGATGCCATGAGATAGCCGAATAGGCTTTATAATGGTGGCACGTGTGTGAAATCAAATGCTATTTGCCCATTGAATCAATTTGCAATGCCTCTGAACTCTGAAGCCTGCTCACTAAACTGATGAATGTAAGGTTTCAGGTAATGTAATGATGTGAAACCATATGTGAGCATATGGACTGACTCTGAGTAGGTACTAGTCGGGAATTTCGGGCATGGCTTAGATTGCCAACTTGGGGAAATTCAAAGCGTCCCCTCTATGGCGATCTAGTCTACTCTAATCTAGATCTAAACCAATCGTCGATAGATGAAAGAATAGCAAAAAATTCCTTTTCTTTTGTTCTTTTTAAGTGCTAGGTCAGATGTGTTGATGTAGAGGCAAATGTGCATGAAGGAAGTGGTTTTGTTGGTGAGGCTCAAATGTGACTGTAACTTGCACTGAAATGTGCATGTGATGTAACGAGCATGTAGAGCACGAAAAAACAAGCGACTTTCCTCTTCGGAGCACCCTCAAATTCTTCCTGGATCAAGAGATACGACTTGATCTAGGTGGAGGGGCAAAAGGAGTGCAAATGTGCTCAATGATGATGTGTCACTGTGAGTCACATGCAGTGATGATGTGGCACTGTGCCTAGCAAGAGGTGTGCCAGTGAAGCTTTGTGCTGAGGTGGCAACTGTGTGCATATGCAGTGTGTGCACAGTGTGCCTGCCAAGGGACTGTGCTAACTGGACAGTTGAGGTGGCACTACTGAGGTGGCACAGATGTTGTTAGCAAGGTGGCATGGCAATGATGATGTGGCAAGATGATGTGTCTATTGATGTGGTAGTGGTGATGTGGTAGGATGACGTAGCCTACTTACGTGGCACTAATGATGTGTCAGCTGAGCTAGGCTACTGATGTGGCAGTTGATGATGACGTGTCCTATTGAGCTAGCAGGGGTGATGTGGCAGATAAGGTCTACCATGTGTTAGCTTTGTGGCCAAGCCCAAGGATGGGCTTACCCTACCACGTGTCAATTTCTAGGGCACCAAAATCTACTAGAGATTCCATCAAAGATGCCGATTCCGTCGAGGAGGAGCACGTTGGCTAAGGAAGCTTGAATCGTGCTTTGCCACGTAGAGTCGATGAAGAGGCTTCATAGAGGATGAATCTGTGCTATGCTCTGATACCATGACAAAATATGAAGAGGGGAGAGGAGAAGAGTGGAGATGAGGAGAGAGGGCACAGCTAGAGAGCACACCACAAATGACTAATTGTAGACTAGATTTAGTTGAAAAAATAGAATATATACAAACCCTTTTAGGGTTAGGGTTAGGGGATCTAACCCTTTCTTTTATAGCACTCTATAAGGTTAGTGCTATGCACATATGATCACGTGATGGTGCTATGCACACATGATCACATGATGTTGAGCATGAACTCTCAACATCATCATCTATGGGACCCACAACAAACATGCCTAACTTCTCCTTTCCTAGCAGTTCTCTTTCCTCACTCAAGATTGCTTATATCTCAACATGATTCGGTAGCTCATCCAAATTGGTCTCTTGAGTCACAAAACCTACTGGTGGGTTTGCAATGTCCAAGGGGCATTCTTCATTCATAAAAACATTCTCCCTCTGTGCTTATTTTTATAATCCTAAAAATACATGACACTTTATTGCATTAAGAATCTGCAAAAGAACCTAAAGAGTCAATTATAACAATGTGGCATGACATTTAAGAGATACAAGATTGCACATATTAAATTGTGTGGTCCATTATTAGCATGGAACGCATCGTGTGAAGTGTGGAATCAGAAATGCAGTATGTTTCTAGACTTTTAAAAGTAAACACATTGACTTACAATTTAAACATCAAGCAGTTGCATTGACAAAATCCCACAAAGTACTTGAATTTAAATTATAAAACAAATATTGAAAGTTCACATCATGATTTAAAATATAAAAGTTTCATGTTTAAATAATATTTACATGTCAATTTTGATAGTATACAAGCAATATTTAGTCACCTATAGGTCTAAATCCTTAGTTAAGATTGAGTTGTAGTCGGCATCTTGGTGAAATATTAAAAATGATACAAGAATTTGGTGTGGAAGGATGCCTTCTTGGAAGGTCTGCATCTTGGCGCAATATAAAAAATGCTACAATAATTTGGTGTGGAAGGATGACTTCTTGGTTCGAGATAATTTCCTCTTTGGAATGGTCATCAAAGCTTATCCAAAAAAGCTTGCACTAAACTAATATGAGTACATGATACATAGATGTCTATCTTGTTCAAAAACCAATATGACATTGCATACACATCTTGCTCAATAAAAAAAGGTGGGGGGTCTCTGCCACAACACTCCAGTGCCACGTGATGATATTTCTAATGGAATGCTTGTTTGCTAGGGGGACTATTCCTCAATTAAAATGCTAATAGCATGGAAGTTGGTGGTTACTACTTTCAGTAGATACGGAGGCGTGGTAGCATCATCGAGTTTCAACTTCCAATGGTACATGGATGATTGTACAAGGCACACATCTATTCCCATCTTGTCATTGCAATCAAAGATTCAGATACATCGAGTACACTCTCGCAAGGGTGGGCCCACTCGACCTTGGTAACTTACAATAGAGAATCGTAAGAGGATACTTGCAACCATTGCCCTAAGAGCAAATCCTATGGAGTAGTGTATTGTAGTGTTATTTCATTTAATATCATTGTAATGAGGACATTCAGTTTCATTGTGTTGAGGATCTATAGAATCATTTTATTATTACTTCATTCCATATCATTGTATTGAAGATTTGGTGTTCTTGTATTGCTCATTTTATGTATTAAGCACACAGTGATTGATATGACTTGATTTGTTTTAGTATTTAAACATTGCATTAAGTGGAATATAGTATTTCAAATTATTTATTTCAACTAGACACAGCGATATCCTTCACTATTGCATTTTCCCCCTTCACATATGCATGATGCTCATTTAAAATTGGAGCAATCCACCTTCTAGTGAACACATTTAGTGTCCCATGGAGATCAAACTTTGCAAAAATAGATGGAAAAAACGAAGCCCAATGCCCATGCAAAGTTTGGCTCCAAGCGAACACTTGGGCGTATTGATGTCCTTCACCACTGTGTATTTTTTTCCTTCACATATGCATGATGCTCACCTGAAATTGGGGCAATCCCCCTTCATGGGAGCACATTTGGTGTTTGATGGACATTAAATACCATGGAAACCATCAAGAATAAAGACCGTGAAATTTTTTGAAGCAATATGACAATTTGACATATCGAGGTCCTTCATGAGGGCATAAATTTTCCTTCACATAAACATGATGCTCATTTAAAATTGGGGCAATCCACCTTCTCGGGAGCACGTTCAGTGTTTGATGGACATAAATATTTGCACAATAATGTAAAAAATAAAGCTTAAGGCCCATGCAAATTTGGTGTTGTGATGCCAAAAATTGATATTTTTTATTTGGCATTGGTATTGTTTTCTTCTATGTTTGATAAGAGTTTGAGTATCAAGTGATAGCCTAGCGGCTCTCACTTATTTCTATTTTCTAAGATATTGTATGGGATTGAGAGGATGAGTGGAATGGATCATTGTAAATACCATGTGTATGAATGATAAATACCTTGGTATGGGGTGAGAGTTATTTGTGTATGGGATATTATGGGGCTTTTAGAAAATAGGAAGGGTGTGCCATATAAAGAGGTGGATCATGTCCATGTGTTCTAATAATATAAGAGAGATCACATGCGAAGTGTGTGGAAGGCATGTGGAGGAGTGTGGAGTCAGGAGGAATCCTTCTAGAATTCCTATGTTGAATAAGGAGGATGTGGACATATGGAAAAGAGAGGGTCCCTATGGGCTCCATGTGGGGAGACTCTTGACTTTCTCAATATTTTAAGAGTCGAGCATCTTTTGATGGGACACATGGCAAGAGTAGCCAAAAAGGACATGGATGGTGGCATATGGGCTTATGTGATTGATGAGCAATTGTAAATGGGTGGAGGGTGACAAATTCTCTATAAAAGGAGCCCTCGTCTCCCTTGTTCAACATCTCTTCCACCATTAGGCCTCATGTTGATGTAGCTCTAGTCTCCTCAAGCCTCTTCCATGAGCCTTCTGTCCCTCTTGTAGATATTCTCTTATGTAGACTTTTGAGTCCATCTCTCTTTAGTTTATTCTCTCTCTATGAGTAGTCTTGGAGATTCCGCTCCCTCTTGTATGTATGAAACCTCTTCTTCTCCCTTGTGTTTTTAGTATTTTGAGTTGCATTGGAGTGGAGTCTCACTCTATTGGTAATGAAGGTCACTTCAGGTTCTCTCTCTTGAGTGTCTCTTCCCTTTTTTCCATTGCTTTCTCTTCCAAAGTGCTCAAAAGTGTTGTCTATTCGGCCGCTCATTGCACATACATGGTTTATTTATTTCCCAAGCCACAAAAGGAGCTCTTCCTTCCCTCTTAGGCGACCTCTATGGGACTTGGATTGTTGATGGAGTCTAAGCGTGGAGGTAGTATTCTCCCAAGTCGGCACCAGTAGAAGGAGTAGGTGTTTATCATTATAGTTTGACTCCCTATCAATATTTTGCTCATAACTTTTTTCTCAATGGTCCGATTGCAACTTATATCAACACAAATCTCTCTTCAAGAGCATCATCCTATGTCTTCAATTATTGTATTGGATTTCAAACCAAAAATCTATGACTCTCTGTGTGTGACTATTTCTTTTTCAGATAATTTTTACCCCTGTTCAGTAAACTGCCCATATCTTTTCGACCGCATCTCTATTTGTTATGAAACTTATATCAAAGAGAAGCCCATATCAGGTGCATTTGGATATGTGTTTGATTATTTTATATCATGTCTCTACTAAAAGTTATGGGTCTCTATGTCTTATGATGGTTTGGAGAGTGTTTTGAGCTAAGTGTAAAGGTGTCTATGAAGGAGGTGCAATGTTCCCTTGGAACCTACCCATCTGACCCAATCAGCCCCTTCAAACTCCTTGATATATATCAGTTCATGTCATGTTAAGTTGCAAGATCTTCTTTCACCAATGCATCGCTCTTCTCTTTGGTGCAGACCGACTTGCTGAGATTATGGTCTCTGCTGATCCTTTCCTTCTCCCTATGCTTGAGTACAGCATCACTTGGGATGTTACCATCTTCATTCTCATCTAAGGTAGGAAAGACTGGTGTGGTTTGTTGGTATAAAAGCTTCTTTTAATGTCCCTTTCCCAATGATAACTATCTCTATCACTCAATTTAAAAGCATTAGGAAGTGAAGAGGTGCATGAAGTTTATTACCCCCAACTTCATGTCACATATTTTGGTGGAGATGCCGGGTACATTTGGTATTGGATTCATCCCACCTTACTAATCGGTCTTGGGTGTAGTTGATTGCATGTTATGCCTAGTATAGGCATGTGTTTTCTGATGTGATAAAGAAGATGCCTGGAAGAACTCTGTTAGAAGAGATTGAAGCTCGTTTAAGAGAACTAGAAGATTGTGAAGGTGATGCTCAAGCTATTCGCATGGTCAGCATGATCATATCCTTTATGTTTGCACTCTTGAATATGTTGGTTAATCGACAATGCCAGCAATAGGCACAATGATAGATTGGGGATTGTTTCATGCACTTGTAGCTTGGTGTAAAGAAGAGTTGAGTCTTTGGGTAGTTTTTGACTATAATAGTGGAGTGGTGATTCTCAATGCTTTCAACTTCTTTTGCTATGAAAATGATGAAGAGTACAATATCTTGAAGCTGTTCTGTTCACTTCCAATTATGACAAGGGTGATTCTTGAATGCATGTATACACAATGTTTTCATAGTGCTGGTTGGTCACTTATTTTTAAAGATTTTGCTGAGGATCACATTGTGGAGGGTTTTCAACAAGTGGTTATGCATAATAAGTTAGTCTTGGTATACTAAGGCTCTGTGGGATCTTGTTTGGATCTTGTTTGGGATATTATTTTGATCTTAATGTTTCCTTCTTGTGTTTCATCATGGTGAAGATTCCACTATTTTGAAGGACCCAAGGGGAAGACCTAGAGTCTTATCTTTGGGATTTTGTTCGAGGATTCCGGCTTTTTGGATGATCCATGAAGATCGGGCGGAGATTTTGCCCGATTTTCTTGAAGGTGTAGCCTTGAGTTCGCATGAGGCCTTGCTGGACTCTACCAAGGAGGATTGGGACCAAGTTGTGGCTGTAATGAAGCAGAGATTTGGGGCAGTGGAGTCACCAAATGCTTTGATGTTGCAGTTGGACCGGTTCTATCAAGGAGAGAGTGAGATGGTCTCTACATTGGCAATCCAATATGAAACTTTATGGACAAAGTATGAAAGGGCAGCTTTGTGAGCTATGGCATCTACATCATTGACCCCTCAAAGCCTCGTAGGGATGGAGCACTTAAAGATGAGAAAATTTGTTATGGCTTTGGAACCTCGTCTTCGCTCAAAAGTAATGAGTAAAGATCCAACAACATACATGGAGGCACTTTGCATTGCGACCAAGAAAGAAGCTTCTCTAAAGATCAAATCCTCTTTTGTGACTTCAACAACTTCAACTTCTAAGGTGGAGGTAATGGGCACTCCTCAGGTACCAAAGTCCTCTGAGTTAGATCATAATATCTCCCAATTGATGGTAGAGTTTGCTGATTTGAAATTGCATTTGGTTAATGCATGACAACCTAGAGCACTAAAGCGGGAGGATAGGCCTCAAGATAAGAGTGGGGTCACTTGCTATGAATGTAATGAAAAAGATCACTATTGCCCTGAGTGTCCTAGATTGAGAAAAAAAGAAGAAAAACAAGTATCCTTGTTAGAAGCTTCTTCAGGGGATGAGGAAAGAGAGGTAATGATGGCTAAACGGGGGCGTGGTAAAGCAAAAGAAGAAGAAGAAAGCAAGGAAGAAGTAGATGAGGAACATCATGAAGAGGAATGCGGTAGTAAGAAAAAGAAGGCATCTAGAAGGAGAATTAACCAGTCATACTTTTTTTTAGGACAAGGCATTGGAAGCTATGACTTATTGTCCGACCTTAAAGAAAAGGAAGCTCATATCACCTTTGATCAATTACTTGCTTTGTCTCCAAAACCACATAATGAATGGGGAAAGCTAGCAAGCACACAAGTGTCAAAGAAGAAAAAGAAGAAAAGCGACATTCCTGTTGTTCAAAATGTAGATATAGAGGTTCATGATGATGTACCTGTGGTTGATGCGATCATTGATGGTCAAGTGATTTCTAATTTTTACATTGATGGAGGTGCATCAATTAATGTCATGAGTGAGAAGATCATTATAGATGCTGATTTAAAATACTCTAGTACTACCTCTCCTTATCGCATCAAATTAGCTAACAACACTAGGGTAAAGACCTTGGGAGTTGTGAAGAATCTAGAAGTGGATATATGTGGAATTTCTGTGCCGACTACGTTTTAGGTGATCCCTACCAAGCCCAGATGCACGTGCCTATCCATTGATTTTGGGAAGGCCTTGGCTACACAAGGTGAAGGCTGTTCAAAAGTGGGATACTGGAGAATTGATTTTGCAGGGAAATGATAAGAAGGTGCACTACAACATTAGAAGCCGCAAAAAGGAAGTTGTCAAGGAGGAGTCTTCAATAGTAGAGAGTTTGAGTTCTAACTTAACCGATGAAGAAGAAGAGACAGGGCATAGCTCCAAAGAGTCCGGCTCAGAGGGTGAGGTGGAAGGAGTGGCCTTTGGTCTTTGTCTTGGTGCTGATCGGGACGAGTCAGGAAGGAACAAGGTGGTGGTGCAAGAAGATCCTATAGAGACACTTCATATGGAGGATGTGGAGCACACTAAACAACGCCAATGCAATGAAGAGCTTCTTTGTGATTCTCTATCAAGTAGTGAGAAGCCTCTGTCACTACAAAAAACACAGCTTTTGCCTCACACAGGCAGATCTGCAAAACTGACGAAAGTGGTATTTGACCACACAGTCACTTCCTAGTGATGATTTTGCATCAACAGGCAACAAGGATGATTCTGCAACTCCCAATATCTCTGCGCACAGGCATACGATGCGATTTCTGCAGCAACTTTTCACGGACCAGTAGAGCAGTGGTCGCACAGCAAAAACGGGGCCTTTTTGTGAGTGCCTGTGAAGAACTTCTGCCTTCAAAATGGGCCCCGAAATGGCCTCGAATCAGAAAAATAAAGTCACTGAGGGCTTCCCCATCTCCCGCAGCATATACTGCCCTCTCGCCACACTGCGAAGGGCATCTCAATCTAAAACAGTGCACTCTTGCACTTCCGGTTGTGCTACCTGCAGAGATTTGCTCCCAAACTCGAAAAGGAAAGCAACACTGGTCCTCTTACCAGGACACCGTGAACTTGGTTTGCTTTCTTGAGCTGCTTACCACGAACAAGGCTCTGATACCATGTGAAGATAGTGGGAGAGAGGGAAGGAGTCTCACTTGCGGCTTTCTCACATACACAATGGGGGAATACACACAAAGGTGGAGGCTGAAAACAGTTTTCCTCTTCTTAGTTGTGAAAGCCAAAAGAACTCTAGTACAAAGAAATAGAAGAACCCTATATGTGGGTCTCAAACCAAACTCAACTAACTAAGGTGGCATACTAACTGAGCCACAAACTAGAGTAGATAAGGATAGCTGTCATCCAGCTATTATTCATGGGCAGTGTACCAACCGCATTTGTAGCTAACAAGTCGGTGACATAAATGCACAACTGTCACCCTGGCATATCGCGAGTGGAGCTCGATATCTCAATAGTCAATTAGGTTCCAAGATAGATTAGCTTGGACTCATAAAGAGAATCTTGAATAGTGCAAACTGCTTGATTAATATTACTTCAAATGAACCTCCCTTTTATAGGTGAGGGTACTTACATCCATATGCTTGCTCACATGTGGGATATCTCCTCCATGCCATGTGGCAGCTTTCCCTTTACTCATGGCACCACAACTCTCAACACCTCCCCTTGGTGCCATGATCCTTTGGCTACTGCAAGGTGGTTAGATGTGAGTTACAAGATCAAATCCTCCCCTGGGTAATTAAATAGCTACTCTCAGGTGATCAGGTTTGATTTACAAAATATAGGCAAGGTTGGCAAGGTTTTTGTTTCTCAATACATTCCATTGATGTTGTCACCTTTTGGCTCATGGCTTGATGATGATGGTGTGTAGTTGATCTGCTGGTTCTTCAATCTACAATCTTCTTCCTTGTGTGGCTTCATGCATGATGCTTTGTTCTTCCATGTGCCTTGATGCTTTATGTGTGGATGCCATGCTTTTTGCTATGGTCATCTCATGCACTTGTGCTTTTGGCATGCTTATGACAATGATGTGTGCATTCATGCCTTGATTTGTCATTTGTTGCAAAGGTCTTACCAATTGATTTCTTTCAATATTGGTAGTGTCTAATTTCATACAATGATTCTGACTTGACAAACGTGTAGAGCTCAAAAATATGATCACTTTACCTTTTTGGAGCATGTCCAAATTCTTCTTGGATTGCAAGTTATGGCTTGTCGAAGTTTCTGTGAAGAAGAGGGCCTTTGATGATGTGGCACAGGGATTCACATGCTGAATTCCATACTGTGCTTAGCAAGGGACTTTGTGCTTAGGTGGCAGTGTGGTGATCTATTACCCCAGTTTAGTTAACCCACAGTTACTTAAACTGTACCAAGGTCCAATTGACCTGAACAGTTAACCACAGTTAAAAAGTTACCACCTTATCTGCCACGTGGCATTTTGTGGTGAGACCTTGGAGAAGGAAGAAAGAAGAGCTTTGAGCCTTCTACAATGATGGCGACAGAGGAGCTCAGGAGCTGCGAGTTGCACTGATGGAGGAGCTCAACAGTTTTGTTGCGCACTCACAGAGCAAGGAGCGCCACAAAGTCGGGCTAGCGTAGATGCGCTGTTGAGAGCTCCTTGTGGGAGCACAACCATTCGTCAACAGTTTGAGGTGCCTGGAGTAGTCAAAAGTTGCAAGGCCTCTCAGGCTTGGAGTGGCTTCATCGGCTTCAGTGGTCATTACATGGTGCTCATGGAAGCCTGGATGCTGTGGATGGAGAAGCTTACGTCGAACGGTGAAGGACTAAGAGCTGCTAGTCTGCTGGCCTTCAATTGGGTCAGTGCTGTCCAAAGCCACTCTTGCTAGGGACCGTATGAGGAGGCTATGCTTTGCTACTGGTGATGCTCGATCGTGAGGTGGGATCTACAGCCTGTGTGCATTTTGCGAGGAGAGGCGCACTGTGGAGGAGGTGTCATAGGTGACCATCCGTGAAGGCGTTTGGAGCGGTTGTGATGCTGGGCTGTTGCGCCTATGGACTGCTGAGCCATTAGATGGAGGCTTGAAGAGTAGGGCTGTGGGAGATGCGATGTTTGTTGAAGATGGTTGTAGTGCATGCGCTGACTGTGGGTAAAACTAGGCCGCCTCCTTAGCTGTAGTCGCTGCTACTATAGGTAGGAGAGGTCTCATCCTGTGAGCTTCGTTTGAGAGTTCATCACGGGTGAGAGCGTTGTGAGCTTAGGTGGTCAAAGCCCTCGGTTCTAGTGCAGGTTGTCACTTTAGCCCTTCAGCATGAGTCGTATTTTCAAAAGGTCATTTGCTTATGGGTGTTGTGGAGATAGGTTGCAGCATGGCCGAGTTCATGGGATGTAGCAAAGCCTCACAAGCAAGCCCTCATCGACCTCTATGGCATAGTTCTCACATAGTTGCTTCCTATTGATGGAAAACCTTAGAGAACCGGCAATCTCAAACTCTCAGTGAGTACTCAACTAAAGAACTATGGACAAAAATCTCTCAACCTAAAATCTACATCTAATCTAAGAGAGCTAGAACTAAGCTCTGATACCATGACAAAGTGAGGATCATACTCTCCTAGTCACTAAGACATCCTAATACAACACTAGTCTAAGGAGGATGCAACCTAAGTGCAAACATGATGAAGAGAGTGCTCATGACATGTACCTCAAGTCAATTAGGTTCCAAGATAGATTAGCTTGGACTCATAAAGAGAATCTTGAGATAGTGCAAAGTGCTTGATTGATATTGCTTCAAATGAACCTCCCTTTTATAGGTGAGGGTACTTACATCTATATGCTTGCTCACATGTGGGATATCTCCTCCATGCCATGTGGCAGCTTTCCCTTTACTCATACCTTTTCTCTGCATGTGCTCATGGCACCACAACTCTCAACACTATGTGACTAGATAGTGTCCTTTGATCCACGCCAATGCGGTGATAATAATATGATGAAAGATTTTGATTTGACAAGTAATGTGAGACAAAAGATTTCAATTAGATCACTAATGTGAGACTGAAATATTTTGATTAGTGAACTAATGTGAGAAGAAAGATTTCGATTAGACAACTAATGTGAGACAAAAGATTTCGATTAGACAACTAACATGAGACTAAAGAATGAGAAGGTCAAGCTCAATGAACTCAAACTTTTGATTACCAAACTAGCATGAGACTGAAGATTGAGAAGGTCAGGCTCAATGAACTCTATCCCTATTTAAGTATAGTGCAGACACAACTAAGAGCCCGTTTCAAAATCTAGCCCCAAAACTATGTACACTGATCCAAACTCTATACATTAGTTCACCTACGACCGATCCACCTACAATGAACATATGGCATACCCAAATAACTTTGAAATTCTTTTGTTCTATCTGAAAATAATGTTGGATGGCATCCTCGCAGAAATAGATCCAGAGAAGAAGGAAAATAGCTATGAGGAGGACATGCTTTGGTGGTGGATGTAGTACTTGGAGTTGGCAGAGACGGTGAATATTAATTCCTTGACTATTGTTTTTCTTGCTCCTTTAAGGTACTTGTCAAGCTCATGATGTAGGTTTCTTTTGGCATGACATGTATTGTCTCTGTGCCTACATGGACTTGGGTAGAACAGAATGTGTGTAGAGTAGCGGCAAAGCTCCACTTGTACTTGCATAAAGCTAGAAATAATCCCTCTTAGAAATCCAACTTCCATGTTCTACATGCAAGTTCTACATACGATTCCTACATACAACTCCTACATGCGAGTTCTACATGCAACTCCTACATGCGAGTTCTACATATAACTTCTACATGCAAGTTCTACATGCAACTCCTACATGCAACTCCTACATGCAACTCCTACATGCGAGTTCTACATGCAACTCCTACATGTGAGTTCTACATGCAACTCCTACATGCAACTTCTATATGCAAGAGAATGTCTTACAATTCCTACATGTAGAGAGAGAAGCTCTCCAACTTGTATAAATACCCCATAATGGAATGAAGCCCACAATCTTTGGGGCATTGTGTTGAGTTCTACTTTGGTATTCCAAGCAATTGTCTCAAGTGTCCATGCTTCCTTGCACTCCACGTCCAATAGCATATCCTAACCTTGCAACTCCTCCCCCCCTCTCCTCCAACCTTGCAACCCATCCTCTCCCTCTCCTCCTTCCTCCTCCTCCTCCCTCCTCCTCCTTCCTCTTCCTCCTCTTCCTCCTCCTCCTCCCTTCTCCTCCTCCTCCTCCCTCCTCCTCCTCCTCCCGTCTCCTCCTCCTCCCTTCTCCTCCTCCTCCTCCCTCCTTCTCTCCCTCCTTTTCCCCATGCTCTTACACCTTCTTTCTCTCCCACTCCTATGCTCCCCCTAAACCCTTAGTTCCTCAACCCTTAACCTCCATGATCTTTAAGGGAGGTGAGTTATCCACCATGTACTCTACCCTAAACCTTGGAACCTCTTCTAAACTTGGGAATCTCCTTCTAAACCTTGGAACCTCCTTCTAAACCTTGGACCTCCTTCTAAATCCTGAACCTCCCTCTAACCCTTGAACTCCTCCTAAACCTTGTAATCCCCAATGAAGACAAAAGCCTTCATTACCTCAACCATGATGATACACATTCCTTTTACACATGCATGAACTATGTTTACTTGCCACACTTAAGCCTACGTTTCTCATCGGAATACGACTTGAGGTCCTAAGCTACACGTATACTACAAATGACAACCCCGATATATTTGTAGGTGACAAAAACCCTCGGAACCCTGCATACTGAGAATACCCTACTCTTCCTACGATAGTCATGGGAAAGAGCCAACATTTGGCGCCGCTATCAGGGAGATTGGCGTCTCAAGAAACAAGTAAACATATGCAAGTATGTGTCAAAAAATAAAATACTACGAATTTTCACAAACATAACACTCAAGGGCAAGGAGATTAAAACTTTTTCCAACTCTAGCCAAACATATCAACCCCGAGCATCAACCTTGGGTTACTACCTTAAGAAATTTTCTTTATTTCTTAAAAAGAATCCACATGATAAACAATTAGGCTAGGTAGTGGACACGAAGGTGTAGAGCTTGCAATTTCGATCATTTCACCTTTTTATAGAAGAGCGATTCGAGCAGGGCTACTGATGATTGGGGAGAAGGTTGGCGGCATGCATGAACTATGTTTACTTACCACACTTAAGCCTACGTTTCTCATCGAAATACGACTTGAGGTCCTAAGCTATACGTATACTACAAATGACAACCCCGATATATTTATAGGTGACAAAAAGCCTCGGAACCCTGCATACTGAGAATACCCTGCTCTTCCTACGATAGCCATGGGAAAGAGCCAACATTTGGTGCGGCTATCAGGGAGATTGGCATCTCAAGAAACAAGTAAACATACGCAGGTATGTGTCAAAAAATAAAATACTACGAATTTTCACAAACATAACACTCAAGGGCAAGGAGATTAAAACTTTTTCCAACTCTAGCCAAACATATCAACCCCAAGCATCAACCTTGGGTTACTACCTTAAGAAATTTTCTTTATTTCTTAAAAAGAATCCACATGACAAACAATTAGGCTAGGTAGTGGACATGAAGGCATAGAGCTTGCAATTTCGATCATTTCACCTTTTTATAGAAGAGCGATTTGAGCGGGGCTACTGATGATTGGGGAGAAGGTTAGCGGCTCTGTTACCTGCTGGGTTGTCTCGACTCCACAAGAGTAATCCTAAACCTAAACCCATTTCCTATAAAAACCCACTCCATCCCCTCATTCTTCATCTTTCACATCTTGCCTCCATTCTCTTCCCCATTCCGAGCCCTACGCAAGACACTCCTCCCTCTCCATCGACCACCACCCTACTCCCATCCTCACATGGAGCTCACATGGTAAGTTACTTCGAGCCCATCTCACAGCACCAATAACCTAGCCATCCACCCACTGTCCATTGGTTCTTAACAATCCCGTTACATCGAGAAAGACTTGGAGAGCATTTAGGTGACCATATCTTCCTCCCTTTGGATTTTCATCAAAGTTTTCCATCCGTCAAGTTTTTTTCTTTTTCCCCCTCCCCCTCCACCATTCCCCTCTCCACCACCTCCCCCTCCACCACCACCCTTTCTTCCCTCCCCCCGCCCCCCTCCTCCATCTCCATCTCCCCCTCCACCCCACCACCACCACCCCCCCCTCCTCCATCTCCCCCTCCTCCACCACCACCCCCTCCCCATCTCCCCCTCCACCACCACCCTTTCTTCCCTCCCCCTACCCACTTCCTCCATCTCCATCTCCCCCTCCACCACCACCACCCCCCCCCTCTCCTCCATCTCCCCCTCCTCCACCACCTCCTCCTCCCCATCTCCCCCTCCACCACCAGTCCCTCCCCATCTCCCCCTCCACCACCACTCTCTTCCCTCCAATCTCTCTCTCTCTCTTCCCCCCTCCCTTCTCTCTCTCTCTCTCTCTCTCTCTCTCTCTCTCTCTCTCTTTTCCCCCTCTCTCTCTCTCTTTCCCTCCTCCTCCCTCTTCTCTCTCTCTCTCTCTCTCTCTCTCTCTCTCTCTCTCTCTCTCTTTGTCTCTCTCTCTCTTTTCCCCCCCTCTCTCTCTCTTTCCATCCCCCTCCCTCTTCTCTCTCTTTTCTCTCCTTCTCTCTCTACCCCTCTCTCTCTCTTCCCCCCCTCTCTCTCTCTCTCTCTCTCTCTCTCTCTCTCTCTCTCTCTCTCTCTTCTCTCCTTCTCTCTCTACCCCTCTCTCTCTCTCTTCTCTCCTTCTCTCTCTACCCCTCTCTCTCTCTCTCTCTCTCTCTCTCTCTCTCTCTTCCCCCTCTCTCTCTCTTTCCCTCGCCCCCCTCTCTCTCTCTCTCTCTCTCTCTCTCTCTCTCTCTCTCTCTTCCCCCCCCCTCTCTCTCTCTCTCTCTCTCTCTCTCTCTCTCTCTCTCTCTCTCTCTACCCCCCCTCTCGCCAGCCGCTCCACTACCTACCCTAAGGGCCTAAAAGCCCCTATTGAAAACTAAGGGCTAAAGCCCTTAGTAAGGGCTTTAAAGCCTTGCCTAAGGCAAGGCTGCCCTGTGCAGCGCTCGCCCGTGATAGCATAGCCAACGACGGCATTGCTATTCCGCTCGCCCCATGCCCTCACCCCCTTCCCCCTCCACCTGCGCCCTCACCCCCTTCTCCCTCCTCCCGCACCCTGACCCCCTTCCCCCTCCCCCCATGCCCTCACCCCCTTCCCCCTCCTCCCGCACCTTCACCCCCTTCCCCCTCCCCCCGCGCCCTCACCCCTTTCCCCCTCTGCCCATCCCCCTCCCCTCACCAGCCCCCCTCCCCTCCTCTCCACTCCACCCTTCCCTCCTCCGGTCGACCCCCCCCCTCAAACAGCCTACGCCGCCGCACGACGCCCCCCCCAAAAGTTTTTCCACCAAAAAAAAAACCTAACCTAACTTTACCCTAGGACTAACCCTAGTTATATTACTTTAAACCTAGGTTAGGTTAGATTTAACCTAGGTTAGTTAGTTTAACTCGAGACTAGTTAGTTGAATTTAGGTTAGTCTAACTACTAGTTAATCAGACTAACTAGATACCTAGGTTAGATCAACTAACCTTAGTTTATCTAACTGTAGTCAGTGCGACCCACAGTTAGGTTAGGTCATATTAATCTAGGTTAGGTTAACTCACAGTTAATACAACTAGGTAGGTTAGTTAGACTAACTAGAAGTAGTCAGTTACTACCCCTCAGTTAGACTTAAAGCCCATTCACACCAAACCTTAAGACCAAGGCCCCCCCCACAAAAAAGAGGTCCATTTTACCCCTATTTCAACACCTCGTACCTCATCCATTTGGGACCCAAACTGGACCCCGTTTGAACCACGATTTCACACATAGAAACACCACGCTATGGGGCATTTTCTCACCCATTGCACACCATTTTGACATCCCTAGCACTCGCTCATTTGCGCCCCTGTGCGGGCCTTGTTTTGTACAAATTCGCTCGTATCTTTACGCCATGACCTCCGATTGATGATCCGTCTGCACCATCACATTTCCCTACACACATGGGACAATGTTAGGCACATTATTAACATGACGCTCCCTACAAAACTAACACCACTCTAACCCTCCAAACAATACATCAACACCTGCACTTGCGGCGGTAGAGACACCCTTTGCAAATCTCACCCAATTTGCATGCAGCTACGTTCTGACCAACGCGTCCGACTCTAATGCTCGCCAAATCTGCATACAACTCCACTGCAACCACCACCCTCAACAATCCTCTACCCTGAATCCCCCCCCTGAAAATCAAGCAATCCCTTTAACTCCTCCACACCACATGGCTGGACGCCATCGTGACAACAATGATGGGGATATAGACCTTGATGCAGAGACTGACAATTTCTTTAATCGAAGAAATAATAACAATCAAGGCAGGCATCCCTTGGAAAAATTGGAACTTTCCAAATATAATGATAGGGGAGATCCAACCATCAAATGAAGATCGCCTAGAGGCCATGACCATGAAGTTGAAAGAAGATATGATGCAGGCCATGGAACAAAAACTTCACTTGTATCAGCCGCCAACTCAGACATATCCACGGCGAGAAAATGTCTGGTGTCCACACTGCATGGCCAATCATACAGCAAATGAGTACCCGGTCCTAAGAGCCAGGATCATTGCACAAGCAAATCCACCGCCAAGGTTGTGGCACCATATCTATGTCGTTGGCAGCCATGATGAAAACAGTTGCATCTTCGACATGTGTAACAACCCGCCTCAACCTCAACAATACCAAGTGGCACCCATGCCAGTGTATAGGTAGCTGTATAGGTAGCTAGCACTTGCACAAGCACCCCTAGCTTCAAGGCTAAATCCTATTCCCGTTTGGACACAAGTCCCAAAACTACTTAGGAATCCGAATCCACGACCATATCCAAGAGCACCAAATCCAGCTCCTCAGGCAGTTCCAATACATCAATTACAAGCCGAGAAAGTAGACTCATCATTTGAGTATGAAACAGAGTACCCAGTGTACTATGTAGAAGGTGCAGAGGGTCTAATACCAAATCAAGTACGTCCCAACACATATCGAGCACCAATCAAGTGCTACGATTGTGGAGAAATCATCGGATCGCAGAGTGCCCTCATCATGGTAGCCCCGCTATTTTCCAACCACTCTGCAGAGATTGTGGCATAGGACATGCCTGTATGGATTGCCACATGAAAATTAAAGTCCCACAACAAATAGAGGTTAAGCCTGACATCCCAATTGGCATCATTGGGGTGGACCATCAAAGTTTGGGTCCAGCAAGTGTAATATCACAACCTGTCAATGTAATCACATGCCAACAGAAAGAGGCCACCAAGGACCCTAACATTCCAATCCAACCAAAGCGAGTTCTTAAAAAGAAAGCACAAGTGCCTCCACCTCTGCCAAGCAATGAGCAGCTGAGCTCATCCATATCAAAAGAAGCTCCATACCCAAATGCAGAGGTGGAGAAGGCTCGTTTTCAGGCACTTCAACAATGGGCACAAAAGGAACAAGCTCAATTTGACGCTGAGAAACAAGCTCAAGACCCAATCCATGACTTGGCCCCACAAAGTATTGATACTATACTCGAGCCTCTATTCCAATAACAGACTCAACATAATGTACCGCCACATCAACTTGAAGGAGCTACACTCTCTAGCATCCTGAGTTGCCCTGTGTCAATTCCCATTGGAATCCTCCTACGGAATTGTCCCAATCTCTAGGAGAGTTTCAAAGGATGGATTGAACTCACAAATCCTGATGAGGGAGATGACATATGCAACATTACTGTGCCTTTGATCCACAAGGCATATAATGAAGTCCAAGCCATAGTGGATGGTGGAGTAGGTGTAAATGTCCTATCAAAGGAGCTCTACGAAGAATGGGGTCTCCCACCAATGCAAAAGGCTAATTTCAACATACGCCTTGCTGATGATTCATGGGCTAAACCCTTGGGAATAGTGAATGGTGTGTCCACAAAGGTCGCAGGAGTCTGCCTTTCCCAATTCACAAAGAAGAAGAGCTCCAAGATTGCAAAGACAAGCTTGAAGACATGAAACAATCTTTGGCAGTACGAGCCTTCAGCATTGACAAGCTTACAAGGGAATGCAGAATCTTAAAGGACCAACTTGCTACCGCTCAAGAGGCCAACACTTCACAAGCACAGGTCTTGGACCAATGGTCCAATACCACTGAAGACATTCCTCAATAGGCAAAGGTCACCTTGCAAATGAGAAAGCTTAAGGAGGCATATACAACCATCTACCAACAATACAAAGAAAAAATGAATGAGATGCACTTCCAAAAGATAATCATCTTCAAGCTTGAACTCCAATTGCTAATGCACAACAATGAGGCATTGAAAGACAACACCAATGAAGCCCCACTACAATGCACAACGGTGGTGTACCAAGAGCTTGTGGCTGCTCTACAAGTGGAAGATCACCTCAACACACGCGTGCTTATCCAATGGAAGCAACTCTAAATCAAGATCATATCTGCTCATCCAACAATCGAATGGGAAAGTTCCATAGGGACTAAAACTCTGCACATAATTTGCCAAGACTGTCTGAAGATGAGAAAAATATCTTCTGCCTGTCTACACATGTCTAGTTTATAGCACTTAGGACGGATGCTTTCATTGCATATGTATGCCTCATGGGTAGTCCTCCCCTCAAGGTTATTGGAGGTTTGTTTCCATTGCTACAAAGGCCATCACTATTATTTGCAAGGCATGACATAACCGACATCCCACCGAGATCCCACCCATGCAGCTGATGATCCCATTACACCAGCAAAAAGAAGTGTCCGAAGATCACAGGGCCTATCTTACATCCAACTTCCCATATCTAACCACTCTCTCTGCTAACATCATAACCTCACTTAATCTTGCTGCTACAACCCTCTTAACCTTCCCTGAGCTCCATCCTAACATCTATTCCCTCCATCGTCTCTTTGCTAATGCCTCTCACCATTTTCAACTAACCCAACAGTCACAAACTTACGAGCCCCTCACACCTAGCTTCTTCCCCTCCCTTGCTAATCCTATCCTTGAGGATTACCAAGTTGCTTAAACCATTTGCCCAATTCTTCCCCCCCTCCCCTCTGCTTTCCCTTTCGCAACTAAAACTCTTCCATATTTCTCCCTCATGGCCCTAGATTCTCTCCCTGCCTCGTCATCACCTCCGCGACACTACTTGTGCTTCCATCAGCAAAACATGACACAGTATTTGATTTTGAATATCAGGGTCCGGATAATCCAATTTGTACTCCCATGCCAAGTTCCAATGATGGGTATGATTTTGATGAGATACCACTTCTTAGTAACCCCATCAAGGAATTTTGGAGCAAATATTTTGATATGAAAACTCGAGGTGGATGGTGGACCCTGGACAACTTTCCTACCAACCTTCATCGGTGTCAAATTAGTGAAGGTTGGATAAGCAAGTTGGATCCACAACCTGATTGGTGCCGTCCCAAGCTCTTTGATGTAATCTTCTTGAAGGAGTACCTACGTGCACCTCCATGTCTCAGAACCCATCCCATGTTCTATGTAGTTCCATGACGTAAAAAATGGGAAGCCAACATACACACTTTGGATGAAGATCAAACCATTAATTGGCCAATGATCGAACCATACTCTGGTGTAGAATGGAATATCCAAGGCACAATGATCCGAGCACTTCAGCAGCATGAGCAAATAATGCATGGCAACATTGATTGCTTCCTTCGCCTAAGTGCCATCTTCTGTAAAACATTGAAATTCATTCTAGAGGTCCCATGTTACCTCGATACCCATTTGACTCCACTCAGTTTCAATCCCAATGAACAGGTCAATGCTCAGATTTTACAAGCCGACTCTATCAAAGAGTGATCTTCTTAAAAGCATGCCACATATCTCTGTTCTAACAAATGGTGGATACAGGCCACCTGGAAACTGAGCAAAAATTGTATGGTGCCAAGGGTTTACAGCAAGATCGACTGGCACGACACAAGTTCCATTGCCACTAGACTAAAGGCATAGCAATCCAGGTCTGTGCTCGCAATAAGCCATAACCCAAGGACAGGTAATAAAATGGATCCGGGAGTATGTTGTCTATGTGCCAACATGGACTTAGGTAGAACAGAATGTGTGTGTAGAGTAGCGGCAAAGCTCCGCTTGTACTTGCATAAGGCTAGAAATAATTCCTGTTAAAAATCCAACTTGCATGTTCTACATGCAAGTTCTACATATGATTCCTACATACAACTCCTACATGCGAGTTCTACATGTTAGATATCAATGCTTCACTCTCGTGTAACTACGCGGGAACCAGCTAACTCTACTTGTAAGCCCCCCATATGAGGAGAAGGCATTTGAGTAGCTCAGTTATCTGGTAGGTCCTGGTTTGGACACCAGATGGGGGCCATGTGTGGCCTGATGGTTGGACGGCTTCACATAGAGTTGGCACACCACCAACTAGGCTACATGCAAGTGTAGGAAGGCATCCCTTGACTGACCGCACTGAGGGTAGATGGAGCATTTCTCGGGGTAGCCCACTCTCGGGTTGCAGGGCCTGTTTGGAGCCTCAGATGATCTCGAATGGCTCTGGGCCGAATGGACAACATAGGTTAGTTGCTCTGTTTTGTGCACCGGTTCTATCGTATGGTCGGTGGCCTATTTCGGGACCGACCCCCAGTCGACCATTTTGGGCGGGACTACCACCCAATTGAGCCTAACCGACTACGACTGGTGGCTATATAAGAGCAAGCCCGTGAAGCCCATTTCATCACTGGCTACAGCAACCCTGATTCCTTAGCATCCAGCCTCCATCTTCTACTATTTCCAGCATGCCATCGAAGCTTCTTTCACAAGAGCGCACGGTTGGGAGGTAGCACCATCTATTGTATCAGTTTTATAGTAACCAAATTTTTTATTCTCCATACTATCTTGTTTTCTCTCTTGTGTACGAGATCCGGTCATCTGTTGAGCACAAACGTTGTATTATTTTCTTACACGGTATCAAAGCCTGGACTCTAGTAAGAAGATTTGGTAGTGTGTTTCTGTTTGTGAGCAGATTGTGAGAGATGGCCCAGCCTGCAAGATTGCGAATCCCATCGTTCAGCGAAAGCGAAAAGTTGGACGGCTCTAAATATCCACTCTAGAAGTTCAAGATGAAGACCATCCTAAGCGCATATGAGCTTTGGGACACTGCTACTGGGGTGGACGTGAGGCTAGTTGCGAGACCGCGGATCCAGCCAATGCAGGACAACAGATAGTACCAACTGCGGATGAGATTCTTGCATGGACAAGAAGAAATGCAGATGCACTGTGTTCTATTGTCTGCAGTGTTAGTGATTCCGACATGGCGTTAATTCAACATGTCACCATAGCAGAGGAGGCATGGATGGTCTTGAAAAATCAGTATGAGACCACGAATCAGACGCGGATTCAGAATCTAGAGACTCAACTCGCAAACGAGAAGTTGTCTAATTCTAAAGCAGCAGAGAAGTTCATCACCAGGGTGAAGAATCTGCGCGATCAGATGACTGCAATTGGCATCACCATCACCAGCGAGAATCTAGCACGAAGGTGCATACGGATTCTCCCACCAAAGTACGACGGTCTTGTTACAGTGTTGAACACGCAGAACAGAAATCCACCCAACTTTGAGGATTTCAGCGCGATGCTTCTGGAGGAGGAGATGCGTCAAAAGACGAGGACTAGAGAAGATTCGGCCTTCTGGACCGGATCAAAGAAAGGTAAGGGTAAGGACTCTGGTAACCCATCTTCTTCTGATGATAAAAAGAGAAAGAAGAAGATCAAGTGCTTCTATTGCAACAAGGCAAGGCACAAGCAGAATGAGTGCCGAAAGAAGATTGTAGATGAGAAGAACGGAGTAAAGAAAGAGTCCAGCAATAGCGCGCAAGTAGTACCAGTAGAGCTGTTCGTCGCAATTGAGGAGATTTGCATGGAGGCAGTTCATGTACCTGCAAATGAACCGTGGATCATTGACAGTGGTGCATCGTGCCACATGACCAGTCGGAAGGATTGGTATACCTCTCTATCGCCGGTAGGGAATGACATCCTGGTAGCAGTCGGTAATAATGCAAAATGTCCAACAAAAGGAAAAGGTATGATTGGTCTCAAGTCAGATGGAGTTGTAAAACAGTTGTCCAATGTTCTTTATGTGCCAGATATCAAGAGGAACTTGTTGTCCGTTTCCGCAATCACGAATTGGGACCTCAAAGTTCAATTCGATAAGAATGGTGGACAGATTCTGGATCTTCAAGGGAAGGTTGTTGGTTAAGATACACGGCGCAACAACATTTACGAACTCTCAGCTTTCAGTGCTCGACTGGATGTGAAGAACACTAAGATGTGGCATGAGAGGTTTGGTCATCTAAACCTTAGTTCTTTGAAGGAGATGCATAAAAGTGGAATGATTGTAGACCTACCAGAAATTTCAGATCTGCCCGATGTATGTGAAGCTTGCATGATGGGCAAGCAGCATCGACGGCCCTTTCCTAAAGAGGCCAGCAAGGCAAAGGCTCCTCTAGAGCTCGTTCACACGGACCTCTACGGAAAGATGGAGATGGAAGCTTTGGGTGGTTCCTACTACTTCATGATGCTGATCGACGACTACAGTAGAAGGATATGGATATACTTCTTGAAGACTAAAGACGAGGCTTTTAGTAGGTTCAAGGAATGGCATGTAATGGTCGAGAAAGGAACGGGGAGGAAGGTGAAGAAGTTGAGATCAAACAGAGGTGGAGTTTACATCAACTGAATTCGAAAGTTACTGCAAAAGTCACGGAATCAAGAGGTAGAAAGCCTTGCCACATACATCACAGCGAAATGGAGTAGCAGAGCGCAAGATGCACGTCATCTGCGAAATGGGCCGGAGTATGATGAAAGGGAAAGATTTGCCAAAGACTTTTCGGCTGAAGCATGTAACACTGCAGTTTACATCCTGAATCGTAGCTACACGAAGGTTGTGAACGGGATGACTCCACTGCAAGCCTTTTATGGTAAGAAACCTTCAGCTGCACATTTCAGAGTTTTTGGATGTGCTACCATGACCAAATGGGAACTGAAGAGCCGGAAGTGTATTTTCTTGGGCTACAGTGAAGAGGCGAAGGGTTACCATCTCTATAACCCTATTACCAAGAAGGTAATTGTAAGTCGCGATGTGGTCTTCTTAAAACAGCCGCATCAATTGGAGGAGGATGCTTCCTTCCCAGACAACCAGGACCAAGATATCCATCTAGTACCACCACCAGTAGCAGACTGAACTCCCCCAACGGTGCTTGGGAGGATTCAAGACAAAGAAGATGAAGAAGAGCCTGCAGAACCACAACGGCAACGGCCATTCCCGAAGTGGGTAAAGCAGCTTTTGGACGGCAGAGAACCTCCAGCCATTGAGGAGGAACCATCCGAACAACGCTGGTCCAAGAGATTAGAGGAGCAAAGAAGGGCGCAAGAACACTTGGTCAACTATGCTTTGATGACAGAAGTGATCCGTGCTGATGAACCCATGTGTCTTGAAGAGGCACAGGGTGATGATAGGTGGATGGAGGCTATGCAGTCGGAGTATGGCTCCATAATGAAGAACAACACTTGGGATCTTGTGGATCGACCACCAAAACACAAGGTAATTGGAACCAAGTGGGTATACAAGACCAAGTACAAGTCCGACGGCACGTTGGATAAGTACAAGGCTCGGCTCGTGGGATTTGCACAAGTACATGGTTTTAATTATCAAGATACTTTTGCTCCCATAGCTCGACTAACTACAATTCGCAGTGTTTTGGCTTTAGCTGCCCAAGGAAGATGGCCTGTGTTTCAGATGGATGTGAAATCCACCTTTCTGAATGGAGATCTCAAGGAGAAGGTATACGTGGAACAACCACCAGGTTTTGAGATCCCCGGTTCAGAGGGTAAAGTCTGCCACTGGTGGATGAAGCGAAGTACATAAGGCTTGTGGGCAACTTGATTTACCTGTGCAACACACGGCCAGACATCAGTTTTGCGACTGGTGTACTAAGCAGGTTTTCCAATAAGCCCTGGGAGAACCATTGTAGGGTAGGGATGCGAGAGCTGAAATACATCAAAGGCACACTTGATTATGGCATCATCTATACCAAGGGCAACATCTTGACCGGATTCTGTGACTCGGATTGGGCAGGAGACATGGATAGCAGGAGATCAGTGACAGGGTACTGTTTCTCACTTGGATCTGGAGTTGTGTCATGGGTCAGCAAGAAGCAACCCACAGTTGCTCTTTCTTCTACCGAGGCCGAGTACAAATCTGCATGCTTTGCTTCTTGCTGGAGGATTTTGGGGAACATGGGTGCAGTGCAGAATAAGCCTACGTAGTTATCATGTGACAATCAGAGTTGCATGGTGATTGCAAAGAACATGGTGTTCCACGCTTGCACATAACACATTGAGATCAATATCACTTTGTATGTGAGCTCATCATGGATGGAGAGGTCGACTTGGTGTACTGTCCGACTACAGAGAATGCTGCAGACATCTTCATGAAGGCTCTTTTGGAAGAGACTTGCTGGAGAGGCATCTTCATCGACTTGGCATTGGGCCGAAAAAGTAAGTTCACTTGCAGGTGGACATTTAGGGGGGGGGTTAGATATCAATGCTCCACTCTCGTGTAACTACGCGGGAACCAACTAACTCTACTTGTAAGCCCCCCATATGAGGAGAAGGCATTTGAGTAGCTCGGTTATCCAGTAGGTCCTGGTTTGGACACCAGATGGGGGCCATGTGTGGCCTGATGGCTGGACGGCTTCAGATAGAGTTGGCACACCGCCAACTAGGCTACATGCAAGTGCGGGAAGGCATCCCTTGACTGACTGCACTGAGGGTAGGTGGAGCATTTCCCGGGGCAGCCCACTCTCGGGTTGTGGGGCCTGTTTGGAGCCTCAGATGATCCCGGATGGCTCTGGGCCAAACGGTAACTATAGGTGAGTTGCTCTGTTTTGTGCACCGGTTCTATCGTATGGTCGGTGGCCTATTTCGAGACCGACCCCTAGTCGACCGTTTTGGGTGGACTGGGTCGGTCACCCAATTGAGCCTAACCCACTATGACTGGTGGCTATATAAGAGCAAGCCCATGGAGCCCATTTCATCATTGGCTTCAGCAACCCTGATTCCTTAGCATCCAGCCTCCGTGTTCTACTGTTTCCAGCATGCCATCGAAGCTTCTTTCACAGGAGCGCACGGTTGGGAGGCAGGAGGGAGGCAGCGCCATCTATTGTATCAGTTCTACAGTAATCAACTTTTTGATTCTCCATACTATCTTGTTTTCTCTCTTGCGTACGAGATCCTGTTATCTGTTGAGCATAGACGTTGTATTATTTTCTTACACTACATGCAACTCCTACATGCAACTCCTACATGCGAGTTCTACATACAACTTCTACATTCGCTTCCATTGACAGGTATCGGTTCTTGCTTCATGAACCACCGGAACACAAGCCGCACATGCTTAAACCTTTTGTACACTCCATGGGCTGAATAGTTTGCCTTCTTTTTTGAATCAGTCCTCACACAATTGCTTTTTACAGCACCTTGAACGGCGGTCACAAACCAAATCTTTCTGCCTTATGGCACTGATTGGTGTATGCCAATTTGAGCTAGAATTTGAGGTCTTAAGGAATCAAGAGAAAGGTACGGCGCCTTAGGACCATGGGTGAGATGTAGGAGAAACTAACCTATTACTTCAAGGTCTTCAGCACTACCTTCCAGGCAGCGCTCTAGTTACACTTTTGTTAAAAAGTGTCCCACATACTTTCTTGCCAAGTGCCCCCCTTCTATTTTGGTTCTCTCCTCTTCACACACACTCTCACACACACACAATTTCTTTTTGTAAGAACTCCCTCTCTCTCTCTGTCTCTCTCTCTCTCTCTCTCTCTCTCACTCACACACACACACACACACACCTTTTTTTTTTTTGGGTGAACACACACATACTTTGCATTCGCAAGCGGTTGCAGCGTCCATTCATCTTGACAATCGTTTGCATCTGATAGAACTTAAGGCAATGCTCACGAGTACTTGTACTGACTTGTTTTTTCACCCACGGTTCATTACAAGGGGCACTTTTGCATGGGGCCTACACTTGCAGGCAGGAGACACCCTAGGTGAAATTTTAGTGAGAAACTAACTGATCAAAGATTGTCCTGAATTTGAATGATTTATGACCATTTTCATTCTTTTTTCGCACTCACGCACCCACGGCCCTCTTCGAGAGGCAGTTTTGCCTCCTGCGGCCTACACTTGTAGGCAGGAGATGCCCACTTGAGCTGCCACTTTCTTCCCATCGAGTGATCAAAGACTGCCCTAAGTTTCAGACACTTAAGGGTACTCAACCATTTGCATCTTCCTCTCTTTGCAATGTGGCCGTGGGAGAATACCACCGAGGTGCCTTCATGTCTCTCTTAGTGATCGAGGCAAAGTTGGGCGCTCTTTTAGCACATATATCATGGCAGAATGGCTTTGGATTTTACACATACTGCCCGTCATTTTCGGTTTTTCCTGATAAACTTTAACGATGCCACAAAAAGCGTTCTATAGAAAAGGTTGTACGTGCTAACAGACTGCACTTTTAATGGAAGACAATCTAATTCTGCGGCCAGTGTTTGTGTGGATCACGAAATTACAATCCCACATATCGCTGGGTGTAGACATAAGCTTCTCAGACTCAATAACGGAGTGCTTTTGCATTTTTAATCTTAGAGAGAGTGCCGCTAAAAGCCAGGTCTGGCATGGACCTTTCTTTAACATGCTAGCAATTGGCAATTCACAAATTTTATGCTATCATTTTGATGTATCTTTCATTCAAGTTGGCATGGGAGAATTGTTTGCGTTTGTTGGTTGGGTGTCACAAGCTCCACGGCAAAGCCAACAGGTACAGCAATACTGCATTGGCAGTAAGAATAGAGGGAGTTGTTGCCAATGTCAGGATACTGTGCCAGCGTGGAAATTTGAAGGAGGCTATGCATTTTCTGGATTTGATTGATGGTAAAGGCATTCCAGAGTACTCCTATATTTATGGCTACCTCTTGAAGGCTTGCTCTGCCAAGAGAGCCCTGGTGGAGGGGAAGGAAGTTCATACTCATATTGTCAAAAGTGGACTCAAATCAAACATCATTCTAGGCACCACGCTTGTGAACATGTATGCAAATTGTGAGAGCGTACAGGATGCAAACCAGGTGTTCAATGAAATGCCTGAACGAAATGTATTCACCTGGAATGCAATGATTTCCGCATATGCTAAGAATGGACTAACAGAGGAGGCTTGGAATCTGTTCGACAGAATGGAAAGGGAAGATCTGAAGCCTGACAAGGTCAGCTTTTTGAGTATTCTTAAAGCTTGTGCAAGCCCTAAAAACCTGGAACAGGGCAAGCAAATCCATGTCCATGTCACCAAAACCGGATTTGAGTCAGATCTCTTCGTAGGTAGCACCCTTGTTGACATGTATGGCAAGTGTGGAAGCATGTATGATGCCCGGCAAGTCTTTGACAAAATGGTAACTCGAAATGTGGTCTCATGGACTGCAATGATTGGAGGCTACACTAAATGTGGCGATGCTGATAAGGCTTTGGAGTTGTTTTGGAAAATGAGCGCTGAAGGGGTGAAGCCAAATGAAGTGACCTTTCTCAGCCTCATTAATGGATGTGCCGGCATGAAAAATCTTCAACAGGGAAAGCAGATCCATGCCTGTGTATTAATCAGTGGAATCATACCCAATGTCGATATGGAAAATGGGCTTGTGAGCATGTATGCTAAATGTGGTGGCATGGAGGATGCCCGGAAGGTGTTCAATGGAATGTTACAAAGAACTTTACCCTCATGGACTGCAATCATTGAAGGCTATGTGAAGCATGGTCCCCCTGATGAGATTATGAGCCTCTTTCAGCAAATGGAAGGAGAGGGAGTGGAGCCAGATGAGGGGATTTTTGTGAGGAGCCTCGACATGTGCTCTCAGGTAAGAATTCTGGAACTAGGAAAGAAAATCCATGACCAGGTCATAAAAGCTGGAATTGAGTCACGTATCTATGTGGGAAGCACACTGATAGACATGTATGCTAAATGTGGCAGCATAGAAGATGCACGCTTTGTGTTTGATAATCTGCCAACGCGAAATGTTGTGACGTGGACAGTAATTATTGCAGCTTACTCCAGGCATGAGAACGTTGAGGAGGCACTCAAACTCTTCTGGCAAATTGAAGAGCATGGCTCGAACCTGGATGAACTTCCCTTTGTCAGTGTTCTCAATGCATGTGCAAGCCTGTCTTCTTTGGGTGAAGGCAGGCAGATTCATGATATAATCATAAGAAAGGGATTTGAGTCAGATGGCTTTGTGGGGAGTGCCCTTATTGATATGTATGCAAAAAGTGGAAGCATTATGGAGGCACAACAATTGATAGGCAATATGCTGGAACCCAATATGGACTCATGGACTACAATGATCGCCGCGTATGCCCAACATGGGCATGGCAAGGAGGCAGTCCAACTGGCTCAGAAAATGCATAAGGAAGGTGTGAAGATGAGCCATGTTTCCTTTATAAGTATTCTTTCCGCATGCAGCCATGCTGGTCTTTTGGATGAAGGGCGACAGTGTTTTGATTCCATGCAGCAGGAGCACTGTATCACACCAACATCAGAGCATTATGCCTGCATGGTAGATCTGCTTGGCCGTGCGGGGCATCTAGAGGCTGCGTATGAATTCATTAGAAACATGCCCTTTCAACCTACTGCTGTGGTGTGGCGGGCCTTACTTGGTGCCTGCAGGATTCATGGCAACACACAGATGGCAAAACATGCTGCAGAAAGCATTCTTATACTAGAACCAAAAAAAATTGCAGCCAAGCAGAGGTGGTAAAATTGAGGCAGGAGAGCGGCGTGAAAAGAAGCTAGGGTGCAAGTGTATTGAGGTAGACAAACAGATGCAGCCCATCCAAAAATATCTGAAATAGATGCAGGGTTGAAAAGGCTTATGGACTGATGGAAGTGGCAGGCTATGTGCCTGACATGCATCATGTACTTCGTGATGGGGGGGAGGAGCAAAGTAAATCCATTTGTCCTATCACAGCGAAACACTAGCCATTGCATCACACCACATGGGTCACGAATCTGATCTTCAAGGTTGGAGGGAAAGGGCTGAGGGAGGGAGGAAGGCGACCGGCGGGAGCTGACCTCAGTCCTTTCCCGGACATCAAGGGCTGGGCGAGGAGGCTTGATAATGACGTTTGGGAAACGTGCCGGTCAGGACGCTGTTTCCACCGGTTGAAAAGGACAGGTCGTGCATTCCCTCCGGTTTAGCCGGTTTTCCGCTGAGCCCTGGCCCTTGACGAACTGCGGGGATCACCATACAGCCACTAGGTTCATCTCCAAGATTGCTATGACACAGATTATATTGAGGGATGACATCAGATTTCACCGATTCAAGGATGGGGTTTGTTCTTGTGGGGATCTTTTGTGATGCCAGGGAAACAGCCAGAAAGCACAAGAATGGTTGTTTTTCAATGACTGAAGTCAAGAACACGCTACACTGAGAAGGCCAAAGGTGGTCTGGTCCCCTTGCAGAGGATCTTTATACGGTGGCACTGTAGTACGTTGCTGGACCATAATCCGTTAGAAAAAACACAGAAAATTCGAGTATTGATTGACCTGACGGGCATTGCTTTCTACCTAAATTGGAGATCGCAAGAGTAGAGTTACGAGCAATCATTTACCCCTACTTCATTAAGCAAGACGGTATTCTGTCACTGAGGGAGTTGTTAGGATCCATTTTTCTTGAAGTGACTTCACTTGGTTGAATATATACTAAGAGTGCTCAGATGTTTGATGAGTTATACTGGTAAAGGATTAAAGAAGTTACACAGATATTTCAACAAAAAGCGACAGTAAAACTGAGGCTAGTCCACGAGGAGAGGAGCAGGAAAAAAAATGAGGCAGGAGAGAATGAAGATGGGAGGAAGACGCATGGTGCCAAGTACTTTTAGAATACTGTAGTGAGAAAGCTTCCACATGTCCAAAAACCCGAATTCAAAGGGCAAACTAGAATGTTGCTATAGCATGTCCCTTTCAGGGGCAGTGCTACAAATCAAAAGTAGATTTGCAGCATGCAACCTTTTCGTCGTCGAGCATGTAACCACTAACTCAAAGTTGAACTTGAATCGTGAAACTTTTAAAGGAGAAAGCAAAGGAGTAAAAATGTGTACATGAGACATGACACAAGGTCCGTTGGGACCCGCCGATCCTCCCTGCAAATGTCAAGGGTGGTGATTTATTATTGACTTGGTGATAGTGTTTGTGCGTTTTGGTAGCTGAAGCCCAACAAATACATGAATCAGACGATGCTTACAAGAGCTTATAAACCGATCCTCGTAGTCTATACAATATTCACATAAGCTATAACCATATGAATAAAGGTGCATCCAACTTGGCTTTCTTTGCTCCCTTGCATCGAGAACATGCATCAAAGAGAGGAATGTTGTAATAATTCAGATTGAAAACAAGCAATTTCGAATGGATTAGCAATTGAAAATATTTGTATGATGATATATAATTATTATAATCACACATAGTGTGGGCGAGGAGGCGGCGCACTTCTTTTCTCAAAGAGTTATATTCCGACGGAATGGGCCCTTCCCTGGGTGCTGAGAATATAAACGCTGAGAATATTAGCTCCGAGAATAAGTCTCGCGAGCGGATAAGATATTGGCATATTACCTGAATGTCAATAGTCGTAATCGTAGTCAAATGCTGATAAAACCACTAGGAGCGACTGCTATTACTTTCTTTGTTCTTTTCCAAAACGTGTCTCTCACCCACCCATTAGTCTCTCCCTTTGGATTTCCTTTGAATGTTATGAGTAACCTGACCTGTCTACGACGGGAGACCCGCTCCGCTGGGTCTCAACATGGGATCTCAAAAGCAACCTTGCTAATTTGAGAATGGTATCCAACGTTGTGTTGCAACATGCTTTCAAGATGGCAACAAAGGTAAACCTACTTGGCGACAGACCTTGTTGCTGCATTCACACATAAAAGACAAAGGCTTCCTCACTTTCTTCTTATGATTGTATTGAGCGTATTTGGGCAATAGTCATCTGGCATATATAGGTGGGTGGGTGGGTGGGTGTTTGTGTGTGAAGGTCTATTTATCAAGCCTAGAATATGAGTTCTAGGATGTTGGTGCATTGGTTTCCTAGACCTCTGAGTTGGTCATGCATCCATGCATGATGAGCCTCTGAGCCATGCTAGGTCCAGCCTCTGAGTCTATACCATGCTGACTAGCCTCTGAGCCATGCTCACTTGCCTATGAGTTAGCATGGAAGCCATGTCTAGTTCTAGACCGTCATTGCACAATTCGATGACTGTCATTGTCATGTTATGTTCTTGGTTCCATTCCAATAGTCACTCACCTTTTCTCCAAGGGGGGGTGTTAGGAAATGGAGTCAAGATGAGTCAGTTTGGTGTGTTCTAGTGAGTTCTAGTCTAGTGTGTCCTATGGATGCCACGTAGGAGTTATCCCATATGCATTGGTGTTCATATGTGTTGTGTGTGCTCTATATAAGAGTTGTACTTGTCTAGTGTCAAATCAATCAAGTATCAAGCCTACATGCTCTTTGGTCTACATGTGAGTACTTTCATTTTGTTCATTGCTCTTGCTATTTCATTTCCATTTCATTATGTCTCTCTCCCTAGCCTACCCTCTCTCTCTCTCCCTCTCCACCATGCACCTTCAAGGGGGTGGGTGAGGGGGGACGCGCTGAGAGGATGGGGGAGGGGGGGGGGATGAGAGGGGAGGGGGCGAGCTAAGAAGAGGATGAAGAGAGGGTGGGGAAGGGGGAGGAATGGAGGGGCTGAGGGAGAGGGAGCGGCTGAGGGAGGGGGGGCATCAAGGGTTGGGGAGGAGCATCAACTCAATGAGATACTCGCTGGTCTCCTTTTGTTTCATCTCATATAGTTGATTAATTGGTCTTCACTTTTTTTTTCTCTCTGTTTCACCTCATATAGTTGATTAATTGGTCTCCACTTGGGTCCAGTTGATTAATTGGTCTCCACTTGGGTCCGCTAGGGGCAAACCCAGTGATAAATAACTTTTGTAATGTGTTCCAATTCATTTTCTCCTCTGGGTTTAGAGCCTTGAACCAAAGCTATTAAACCACCTCTACGAGGCCCTCCTCTGCATACAAAGCATCCAAAATCTTGATATTGATAGAGCGGCCTCTCATGCGAGGCTCATAAACCATTAAAACCATTGGAAAGTGATCTGACGGGGGAAATTCCTACTGTAATCATACTGAACCACCTCTATCTAATGCCTCAATCCTCAACATAAAATCTATCATTCTGTGCATGGACGGGCATATGGCATCTCTTGTTTGACCACGAAAATAAGAGCATATGAGGCAAAGTTATAATCTTTCCAAGCATCTATGCCAATGAACTAGAAAAGGAAGGCATCCCAAGTTACTCTCTTAAGAGTGAATGATACCTTCTCTTCCCCCACTTTTGTTTGAAATGTGTGTGCACACACACACACATTTTGGTCAATAAATGCAGACACAAACACACACACACTTACACAAAAACTTTTTTAATTGATCTCTCCTTTAATTAATTTACTCATTTTTCAAATGCAACTTTAGTCTATTGGTACATTTCCTTTAAAGCTGAGTTAATGCATTATTTATTAGTGCTTTCTCATAGTCTCGAAGACCCATCCATCTTTTGAAGACTCTAATAAAATCTCTCTCTCTCTCTCTCTCTCTCTCTCTCTCTCTCTCTCTCACACACACACACACACAGACACACACCTCTTTTTTTTTTTAAAAGTGAAAGCTTTGATTGATTATATTACAAGAATATTCACCTAAAAAAAGAGGCGCTAGAAAATACATCAACTGAAGATCTCAGTATAAGCCAAATATACATCCTGATCTATTTGGCGAGTCTGCAAGCAATCAAAGAAAGATTGCTGCAGAGAACGCTTAAAGAAAGCAAATAAAGAAAAATTGGGATCACTAAAGACTTTACAATTGCGGTTTGTCCATAAAGTCAAAAGTGCCCAATAGCGAACCCAAAAAAAGAAAAGATGAAACTTTGGTCGATGTGGATGAAAACCAAAGAGCTAGAAAATTTCCCAAAGAGAACAGTCAGGAATCTCGCCCGTAGCCTCTGTCGAAGAGAATCCATAAACTGTCGAGAAGACGGGCAGTGCCAGAATAAATGAGGCGCAGTCTCCTGAGAAATTAGATACCAATGACATAAAGCAGGAGCAATGTGCCTATGGGCTAGCAACTGTCCAGATGGAAAATTTCCCAGAAGCACTCGCCATAATCACACACATACACACATTTTTTTAATAGCGAAATCATATATTTCTATGTGGGAAACCTCAAAAGAGATGAAAACCCATCATTAAGTACATAAGTAAAAAGATTACAAGTGAAACTCCTGGGAGAAAAACTTCCTAAAGATCATCAGAAAGTATTTTTAAAAAATACATTAACCAGGGGGAGGATCAAGCAGTATATCCTCCATCTTAAGATTATTCACTTCCAAAAAATGAGATAAGGGAGTAGTGGCCCCATCAATGAAACAAAGTTGCTTTTTGCCCTTATGGTTAAGCTGGTATCTTGAACTTCTGAACTAGAGGGTCAAAAACCTACCTCAACCATGGATGAAAAGAATCCAAACAAAAAGGAACCTCAGTATCTTGAACACAACCAATCTCCAAAATAGATGCCTGCACTGCACCCAGGTCCCAACAGAAGAATCCGATACAAAGGAGGAAGCTTAATCTGACATCTAAGTACCATGTTCGGCAACTGTATCCAATGCAACAGAAGCATCCATAGTATCAACCCCAGTGTGTGAAGGCATATCCAAACCAGATGAAACTGTATCCACAATAGGCAAGCCATCATGGGGCAAAGCCTCAGTTGTAGGAATAACCACAAAATGCATGACTGCTTCACTATTGTCATCTTTAGAGTCCCCAGTAGTAGTAGGAGTGTGAGCAATAGCTGTATGAACATCCATGATAGGCATGTCCCAAGTAATAGTAGGAGGCAAAGACTTGTCAACCTGGCACGATTGTTGCTTAACCAATTGCTTGGTGGAAAGAGAAACCGATCCTGGAATAGGAGTAGCCAAAACTGCAGCCGAAGTAGAGATAGGATGCCGAAGATCTAAAGTGCACTGGCAAGCAAAATGACCCAACTATCAACATCTTTAACATGCATTTGGGAAAGAGGCAAACCGGAGTGGGACCCGATAAGGAGAGGAAAATCCCAAATCAAGATCCATAAAAGCAGGAACTAGATGCATATCCCAAAGAATAAATAACTTGACATCTCTGGAAGAAGACAAATAACTCTCCAATGGAACATACAAAACTCTGCCTAACAAAGCTGCAATAGTATTTACATGAGGAAAAAGGGGAACTGGAAGCGATTTCAAGGTAGTCAAACTGAGAATTCCAAGGCAATACGTATGTGAATAATCTAGGAGTTGAAAAGGGGCCTTTGAGAAGAAAAGATTGAAGCACATCCATTGAAGCACACTGAGCATAATAAAAACCTTTGCCAAGAAAGATGAAGCGGGAATAGCGTTGGCATCACCAGTAACGTCACGAACCCAAACTTGAAGTTGGTTTTTTGTTAGAATTCTGCCCATGAAATGTATACAAAGACCCTGTTGCTGCGCTTCCCGCAAAGAAGAAAGAAGCAATTTACGAGGCAAGAGTACAATGGAGCACAGTGGGGCAGATGGCGAATTCTGAACATCAGAGGAGAAATTTTGAACGGTAGATGGCGCATCTTGAAACACAGAGGGCAAATTCTGAACAGCGGAGGACAAAGTCTGAATGGCAGAGGGCGAATTCTCAAATGTAGAAGGCGAATTTCGAAACACAGATGATGAAAGACAAATAGAAACAGCACAAAGAGACTAAAGATCGTCAAGCTGGACCGCAGAGGAAGGATACAAGGAGCAAGATGCTTTTGAATCTTTTTCTTGAGAGAAGAGGGGGACAACTAATTTATGTTTGGAAACGGAAGCAGTACAGGCTTGAAAATCAAAAAATGAGGGAGGGGCTCCATCTCTAGAAGCCTCCATCATACCACACACACACATACACACAACTGACACACATTTTTTTATATAGTGAAAACTTTTGATTGATTATATTACAAGAGTAGCGACCTCAAAACGAGGCATCCAAAATTACATCAGCTGAAAATCTCAGACGCGGTGCAAGCAATCAAAGAAGGATTGTTGCAGAGAACGCTTAAAAAAGCCAAATAAGGAAAATATAGGATCACTAAAGACTTTATAGTTCCTGTCTGTCCACCATAAAGTCCAGAGTGCCCAGTAGCAAACCCAAAGAAAAAATGAAACTCCAGTTTGGGCGGATGAAAACCAAAGAGCCAGAAAGACTTCCCAAAAGGAACAGTCGGGAATCTCACTCACAGGCGCTGTCGAAGATGATCAATGAACTCATGAGAACATGGACACACACACACACATGCCTGAGTCAAAAGGAAGTACACACACACACACACACACATTTTTTTTAAAGTGAAATCATATATTTTTGTGTGGGAAACCTCAAAAAGAGGAAAAAAACCCACCATGAAGTACAAAAGTTAAAAGATTACAAGTATGCTTCTGAGAAAAACCTAAGAAGTCTGCCAAAAAATATAAAAAACTGATTACAAGTCACTTGGAGGAGGATCCAGTAAAACATCCTCTAAAGTGAGATTATTAGCTTGCAAAAAACCATGTACCCGGAACTTTTAAACCACAGGATCAAAAACCTATCTCAACCAAGGATGAAAAGACTCCAGAGAAAAGAAAACATTTGCAGCTGGATTTGAAAGGCCCTGTAAAGATGGTTGTACTATAGCTAAGTTCTCAATCAAAGGAGGTTGAGCTCTAAGGAGAAGGGAACATACGCATCCTCCTGAACATTTGCATCCTGAGCTGAAAATTTTCCAAATTTTCCTCTACTACAGGAAGTTGCTGAAGAGAAGAGGATTCCATGACATCTTACATAGCAGAAAAACTTTCCATAAGAGAGGAACCATGCAACTTTGCCCTTGGAAATAGAAACAACAGTAGGATCACAAGGAACAGGAGAATCTGGCACTATAGTAATAGGATCCAGAACTGTCAAAACAGCAAAGGATTGGAATCTTTAATGGCCGTGTCTGCCTGAACTCTTCTCCAAACCTTAGAGGGTTTAGCAAAATGCCTGACTTCCTGTATGGTAGAAGAAGAGATAGGAGCATGAGAAACTGGAACAGGAGGATCAAAAGGCTTTTGAGCTGAAGCTAAAGAGCATGGAGAAGGGCATACTCTAACAACATGGCCCAATTGTCAACATTTATAATATAAATGTATCAGGAAAGGAGGCAAAAGAAAGTGGAATCCGGAGGGGGTGAGGCAGTTTAGAATCCACTTCTAAGCATGAAGGAATTAGCTGCTCCATATCCCAAAGAACACACACCCATATATCTTTGCTTGTGACCAAAAAATCCTGCTTGGGAATGAAAAGAGCACCGCCTAGCAGAGCTGCTAAAGAGGGCACATGCTAGAATATGAGGAACCGGCAAATCTGTGAGGGTAATACAAACAGGACAAAAGATAAGGAGTGATTGGGCTGGGTCAAATAAAGGATCCCAAGGCATAGCAATCGCAAAATGACCTGCCCCATGTATACCACCCAAAGTAAGTGGAAAACAGTGTCAACAGAAGCACAACGCGCAAAATAAAATCCCTTTCATAACTCTCCCCATAAAATATAAACAAACACCAAGCTATTGTTCCTAGTGAATGCTTGGAAGCAAGGGTTTAGGGGGGAGAGATCAGCGTAAAGAAAAGGAAAAAAGCATTGAATCATCACACAGTTGACAAAGCAAATCTTTCTGAAGCGAGGAAGAGGGGAAGGATGAAGAATCAAACTTGGTTGCCTTCACCCCTTCAGAAATGAACGAAGAAAGAGAGCCTCTTTTCTTCTTGCAAACATAGTGAAGGGCAAGAGAAGGAGAGCTCTCAAAAAGAGAAGGAATAGGGGAAGAAAAGAAGAGAGGGGCTCGAGAGGCTATAGCAAAGGCAAACGGGGTAGATACAGAGGGGTTGGAGGTGGACACGGGCCGTGTACAGACATCAGAGGGATGGGAGAAGAAGAGGACAAGGGATGTACAGAAAATGGAATGGACGGAGGTTGTACGGACTGTAGGAGAGGCTGTACAGGTTGCAGCTGAGAGGGGACAGATAGCAACTAAGGCTGCACGAAAATGAACGGGAGGGGCTGAGGCTATACGAACTCTTGCAGAGGCTGTATGGAATGTAGTGGGTAGGGGACAGGAAGATGTGGCTATATGGAAGGGAACAGGAGAGGTACGGAAGGGGAAAGAGTAGAGGCAGCATACAGCGGGAGGCCAGCAACAAGGCAAAGCAGGGGAGCAGAGGAGCTCACCATCGGTCCTCCCACCACACACACACACACACACACACACACACACACACACACACACACACACACACACATGCGCACACTTTCTTTTAGTGAAAACTTTTGATTGATTATATTACAAGAGTAGCGACCTCAAAAACGAGGCAGCCAAAAGTACATCAATTGAAAATCTCAGTGTATGCTAGATATACATCATGATCTATGCAGTGCGTTTGCAAGCAATCAAAGAAAGATTGCTACAAAGAACGCTTAAAAAAGCCAAATAGGGAAAATTTGAGATCACCAAAGACTTTAAAGTTCCTATCTGTCCATAAAGTCCAGAGTGCTCAATAGCGAACCCAAACAATGAAAAGATGAAACTCTGGTCTAGGTGGATGAAAACCAAAGAGCCAGAAAAACT